>NW_027478167.1:0-303030 GCF_051020975.1 Osmia lignaria lignaria | reverse complement strand
GTTCCGAAGCCGCACCAACATAATAGAGATACAGAAACACCGTGGCCCCTTTCTTTGAGATAACTCTGCACTAGTGCGAGCCGCAAATGCCACTTCCAGCTTAGCTGTGCAGAAGAAGAACAACAAGAAGAAGAAATATCTCGAAATATGTCCGTCAGGCCCCTACCCTTGAGATGTATCTGCAAATATCTCGGAAACGAAGCGAGCTATGGCAAAATGTTAAGAGACCTTTTATGTAGAGAATTATGTTTCCTACTTTTTATATTCTATGATATTTTTTGATCAGATGCGTAGTTCTCGAGATATATCGAGATATTTAAAAGTTCCGAAGCCGCACCAACATAATAGAGATACAGAAACACCGTGGCCCCTTTCTTTGAGATAACTCTGCACTAGTGCGAGCCGCAAATGCCACTTCCAGCTTAGCTGTGCAGAAGAAGAACAACAAGAAGAAGAAATATCTCGAAATATGTCCGTCAGGCCCGTTCCTTTGAGCTGAATCTGCAAATATCTCGGAAACGAAGCGAGCTATGGCAAAATGTTAAGAGACCTTTTTTGTAGAGAATTGTGTTTCCTACAATTTATGTTCTATGATATTTTTTGATCAGAAGCGTAGTTTTCGAGATATATCGAGATATTTAAAAGTTCCTAAGCCGCACCAACATAATAGAGATACAGAAACACCGTGGCCCCTTGCTTTGAGATAACTCTGCACTATTGCGAGCTGGAAATGCCACTTCCAGTTTAGCTGTGCAGAAGAAGAACAACAAGAAGAAGAAATATCTGGAAATATGTCCGTCAGGCCCCATCCCTTGAGATAAATCTGCACATATCTCGAAAACGAAGCGAGGTATGGCAAAATATTAAGAGACCTTTTTTGTAGAGAATTAAGTTTCCTACTTTTTATGTTCTATGATATTTTTTGATCAGATGCGTAGTTCTCGAGATATATCAAGATATTTAAAAGTTCCGAAGCCGCACCAACATAATAGAGATACAGAAACACCGTGGCCCCTTTCTTTGAGATAACTCTGCACTATTGCGAGCTGGAAATGCCACTTCCAGTTTAGCTGTGCAGAAGAAGAACAACAAGAAGAAGAAATATCTCGAAATATGTCCGTCAGGCCCCATCCCTTGAGATATATCTGCAAATATCTCGGAAACCAAACGAGCTATGGCAAAATCTTAAGAGACCTTTTTTGTAGAGAATTATGTTTCCTACAATTTATGTTCTATGATATTTTTTGATCAGAAGCGTAGTTTTCGAGATATATCGAGATATTTAAAAGTTCCGAAGCCGCACCAACATAATAGAGATACAGAAACACCGTGGCCCCTTTCTTTGAGATAACTCTGCACTATTGCGAGCTGCAAATGCCACTTCCAGCTTAGCTGTGCAGAAGAAGAACCACAAGAAGAAGAAATATCTCGAAATATGTCCGTCAGGCCCCTTCCCTTGAGATGTATCTGCAAATATCTCAGAAACGAAGCGAGCTATGGCAAAATGTTAAGAGACCTTTTATGTAGAGAATTATGTTTCCTACTTTTTATGTTCTATGATATTTTTTGATCAGAAGCGTAGTTTTCGAGATATATCGAGATATTTAAAAGTTCCGAAGCCGCACCAACATAATAGAGATACAGAAACACCGTGGCCCCTTTCTTTGAGATAACTCTGCACTATTGCGAGCTGTAAATGCCACGTCCAGCTTAGTTGTGCAGAAGAAGAACAACAAGAAGAAGAAATATCTCGAAATATGTCCGTCAGGCCCCTTCCCTTGAGATAAATCTGCAAATATCTCGGGAACGAAGCGAACTATGGCAAAATGTTAAGAGACCTTTTTTGTAGAGAATTATGTTTCCTACTTTCTATATTCTATGATATTTTTTGATCAGATGCGTAGTTCTCGAGATATATCGAGATATTTAAAAGTTCCGAAGCCGCACCAACATAATAGAGATACAGAAACACCGTGGCCCCTTTCTTTGAGATAACTCTGCACTAGTGCGAGCCGCAAATGCCACTTCCAGCTTAGCTGTGCAGAAGAAGAACAACAAGAAGAAGAAATATCTCGAAATATGTCCGTCAGGCCCCTTCCCTTGAGATAAATCTGCACATATCTCGGAAACGAAGCGAGCTATGGCAAAATATTAAGAGACCTTTTTTGTAGAGAATTATGTTTCCTACTTTCTATATTCTATGATATTTTTTGATCAGATGCGTAGTTCTCGAGATATATCGAGATATTTAAAAGTTCCGAAGCCGCACCAACATAATAGAGATACAGAAACACCGTGGCCCCTTTCTTTGAGATAACTCTGCACTAGTGCGAGCCGCAAATGCCACTACCAGCTTAGCTGTGCAGAAGAAGAACAACAAGAAGAAGAAATATCTCGAAATATGTCCGTCAGGCCCCTTCCCTTGAGATAAATCTGCACATATCTCGGAAACGAAGCGAGCTATGGCAAAATATTAAGAGACCTTTTTTGTAGAGAATTAAGTTTCCTACTTTTTATGTTCTATGATATTTTTTGATCAGATGCGTAGTTCTCGAGATATATCAAGATATTTAAAAGTTCCGAAGCCGCACCAACATAATAGAGATACAGAAACACCGTGGCCCCTTTCTTTGAGATAACTCTGCACTAGTGCGAGCCGCAAATGCCTCTTCCAGCTTAGGTGTGCAGAAGAAGAACAACAAGAAGAAGAAATATCTCGAAATATGTCCGTCAGGCCCCGTCCCTTGAGATATATCTGCAAATATCTCGGAAACGAAGCGAGCTATGGCAAAATGTTAAGAGACCTTTTTTGTAGAGAATTAAGTTTCCTACGTTTTATGTTCTATGATATTTTTTGATCAGATGCGTAGTTCTCGAGATATATCAAGATATTTAAAAGTTCCGAAGACGCACCAACATAATAGAGATACAGAAACACCGTGGCCCCTTTCTTTGAGATAACTCTGCACTATTGCGAGCTGCAAATGCCACTTCCAGCTTAGCTGTGCAGAAGAAGAACAACAAGAAGAAGAAATATCTCGAAATATGTCCGTCAGGCCCCTTCCCTTGAGATAAATCTGCAAATATCTCGGAAACGAAGCGAGCTATGGCAAAATGTTAAGAGACCTTTTTTGTAGAGAATTAAGTTTCCTACTCTTTATGTTCTATGATATTTTTTGATCAGATGCGTAGTTCTCGAGATATATCGAGATATTTAAAAGTTCCGAAGCCGCACCAACATAATAGAGATACAGAAACACCGTGGCCCCTTTCTTTGAGATAACTCTGCGCTATTGCGAGCTGGAAATGCCACTTCCGGTTTAGCTGTGCAGAAGAAGAACAACAAGAAGAAGAAATATCTCGAAATATGTCCGTCAGGCCCCATCCCTTGAGATATATCTGCAAATACCTCGGAAACCAAACGAGCTATGGCAAAATCTTAAGAGACCTTTTTTGTAGAGAATTAAGTTTCCTACTTTTTATGTTCTATGATATTTTTTGATCAGATGCGTAGTTCTCGAGATATATCAAGATATTTAAAAGTTCCGAAGCCGCACCAACATAATAGAGATACAGAAACACCGTGGCCCCTTTCTTTGAGATAACTCTGCACTATTGCGAGCTGCAAATGCCACTTCCAGCTTAGCTGTGCAGAAGGAGAACAACAAGAAGAAGAAATATCTCGAAATATGTCCGTCAGGCCCCTTCCCTTGAGATAAATCTGCACATATCTCGGAAACGAAGCGAGCTATGGCAAAATATTAAGAGACCTTTTTTATAGAGAATTATGTTTCCTACAATTTATGTTCTATGATATTTTTTGATCAGAAGCGTAGTTTTCGAGATATATCGAGATATTTAAAAGCTCCGAAGCTGCACCAACATAATAGAGATACAGAAACACCGTGGCCCCTTGCTTTGAGATAACTCTGCACTATTGCGAGCTGGAAATGCCACTTCCAGTTTAGCTGTGCAGAAGAAGAACAACAAGAAGAAGAAATATCTCGAAATATGTCCGTCAGGCCCCATCCCTTGAGATATATCTGCAAATACCTCGGAAACCAAACGAGCTATGGCAAAATCTTAAGAGACCTTTTTTGTAGAGAATTAAGTTTCCTACTTTTTATGTTCTATGATATTTTTTGATCAGATGCGTAGTTCTCGAGATCTATCAAGATATTTAAAAGTTCCGAAGCCGCACCAACATAATAGAGATACAGAAACACCGTGGCCCCTTTCTTTGAGATAACTCTGCACTATTGCGAGCTGCAAATGCCACTTCCAGCTTAGCTGTGCAGAAGAAGAACAACAAGAAGAAGAAATATCTCGAAATATGTCCGTCAGGCCCCTTCCCTTGAGATAAATCTGCACATATCTCGGAAACGAAGCGAGCTATGGCAAAATATTAAGAGACCTTTTTTGTAGAGAATTATGTTTGCTACAATTTATGTTCTATGATATTTTTTGATCAGAAGCGTAGTTTTCGAGATATATCGAGATATTTAAAAGCTCCGAAGCTGCACCAACATAATAGAGATACAGAAACACCGTGGCCCCTTGCTTTGAGATAACTCTGCACTATTGCGAGCTGGAAATGCCACTTCCAGTTTAGCTGTGCAGAAGAAGAACAACAAGAAGAAGAAGTATCTCGAAATATGTCCGTCAGGCCCCATCCCTTGAGATATATCTGCAAATACCTCGGAAACCAAACGAGCTATGGCAAAATCTTAAGAGACCTTTTTTGTAGAGAATTAAGTTTCCTACTTTTTATGTTCTATGATATTTTTTGATCAGATGCGTAGTTCTCGAGATCTATCAAGATATTTAAAAGTTCCGAAGCCGCACCAACATAATAGAGATACAGAAACACCGTGGCCCCTTTCTTTGAGATAACTCTGCACTATTGCGAGCTGCAAATGCCACTTCCAGCTTAGCTGTGCAGAAGAAGAACAACAAGAAGAAGAAATATCTCGAAATATGTCCGTCAGGCCCCTTCCCTTGAGATAAATCTGCACATATCTCGGAAACGAAGCGAGCTATGGCAAAATATTAAGAGACCTTTTTTGTAGAGAATTATGTTTGCTACAATTTATGTTCTATGATATTTTTTGATCAGAAGCGTAGTTTTCGAGATATATCGAGATATTTAAAAGTTCCGAAGCCGCACCAACATAATAGAGATACAGAAACACCGTGGCCCCTTGCTTTGAGATAACTCTGCACTATTGCGAGCTGGAAATGCCACTTCCAGTTTAGCTGTGCAGAAGAAGAACAACAAGAAGAAGAAATATCTCGAAATATGTCCGTCAGGCCCCATCCCTTGAGATAAATCTGCACATATCTCGGAAACGAAGCGAGCTATGGCAAAATATTAAGAGACCTTTTTTGTAGAGAATTAAGTTTCCTACTTTTTATGTTCTATGATATTTTTTGATCAGATGCGTAGTTCTCGAGATATATCAAGATATTTAAAAGTTCCGAAGCCGCACCAACATAATAGAGATACAGAAACACCGTGGCCCCTTTCTTTGAGATAACTCTGCACTAGTGCGAGCCGCAAATGCCACTTCCAGCTTAGCTGTGCAGAAGAAGAACAACAAGAAGAAGAAATATCTCGAAATATGTCCGTCAGGCCCCTACCCTTGAGATGTATCTGCAAATATCTCGGAAACGAAGCGAGCTATGGCAAAATGTTAAGAGACCTTTTATGTAGAGAATTATGTTTCCTACTTTTTATATTCTATGATATTTTTTGATCAGATGCGTAGTTCTCGAGATATATCGAGATATTTAAAAGTTCCGAAGCCGCACCAACATAATAGAGATACAGAAACACCGTGGCCCCTTTCTTTGAGATAACTCTGCACTAGTGCGAGCCGCAAATGCCACTTCCAGCTTAGCTGTGCAGAAGAAGAACAACAAGAAGAAGAAATATCTCGAAATATGTCCGTCAGGCCCGTTCCTTTGAGCTGAATCTGCAAATATCTCGGAAACGAAGCGAGCTATGGCAAAATGTTAAGAGACCTTTTTTGTAGAGAATTGTGTTTCCTACAATTTATGTTCTATGATATTTTTTGATCAGAAGCGTAGTTTTCGAGATATATCGAGATATTTAAAAGTTCCGAAGCCGCACCAACATAATAGAGATACAGAAACACCGTGGCCCCTTGCTTTGAGATAACTCTGCACTATTGCGAGCTGGAAATGCCACTTCCAGTTTAGCTGTGCAGAAGAAGAACAACAAGAAGAAGAAATATCTCGAAATATGTCCGTCAGGCCCCATCCCTTGAGATAAATCTGCACATATCTCGGAAACGAAGCGAGGTATGGCAAAATATTAAGAGACCTTTTTTGTAGAGAATTAAGTTTCCTACTTTTTATGTTCTATGATATTTTTTGATCAGATGCGTAGTTCTCGAGATATATCAAGATATTTAAAAGTTCCGAAGCCGCACCAACATAATAGAGATACAGAAACACCGTGGCCCCTTTCTTTGAGATAACTCTGCACTATTGCGAGCTGGAAATGCCACTTCCAGTTTAGCTGTGCAGAAGAAGAACAACAAGAAGAAGAAATATCTCGAAATATGTCCGTCAGGCCCCATCCCTTGAGATATATCTGCAAATATCTCGGAAACCAAACGAGCTATGGCAAAATCTTAAGAGACCTTTTTTGTAGAGAATTATGTTTCCTACAATTTATGTTCTATGATATTTTTTGATCAGAAGCGTAGTTTTCGAGATATATCGAGATATTTAAAAGTTCCGAAGCCGCACCAACATAATAGAGATACAGAAACACCGTGGCCCCTTTCTTTGAGATAACTCTGCACTATTGCGAGCTGCAAATGCCACTTCCAGCTTAGCTGTGCAGAAGAAGAACCACAAGAAGAAGAAATATCTCGAAATATGTCCGTCAGGCCCCTTCCCTTGAGATGTATCTGCAAATATCTCAGAAACGAAGCGAGCTATGGCAAAATGTTAAGAGACCTTTTATGTAGAGAATTATGTTTCCTACTTTTTATGTTCTATGATATTTTTTGATCAGAAGCGTAGTTTTCGAGATATATCGAGATATTTAAAAGTTCCGAAGCCGCACCAACATAATAGAGATACAGAAACACCGTGGCCCCTTTCTTTGAGATAACTCTGCACTATTGCGAGCTGTAAATGCCACGTCCAGCTTAGTTGTGCAGAAGAAGAACAACAAGAAGAAGAAATATCTCGAAATATGTCCGTCAGGCCCCTTCCCTTGAGATAAATCTGCAAATATCTCGGAAACGAAGCGAACTATGGCAAAATGTTAAGAGACCTTTTTTGTAGAGAATTATGTTTCCTACTTTCTATATTCTATGATATTTTTTGATCAGATGCGTAGTTCTCGAGATATATCGAGATATTTAAAAGTTCCGAAGCCGCACCAACATAATAGAGATACAGAAACACCGTGGCCCCTTTCTTTGAGATAACTCTGCACTAGTGCGAGCCGCAAATGCCACTTCCAGCTTAGCTGTGCAGAAGAAGAACAACAAGAAGAAGAAATATCTCGAAATATGTCCGTCAGGCCCCTTCCCTTGAGATAAATCTGCACATATCTCGGAAACGAAGCGAGCTATGGCAAAATATTAAGAGACCTTTTTTGTAGAGAATTATGTTTCCTACTTTCTATATTCTATGATATTTTTTGATCAGATGCGTAGTTCTCGAGATATATCGAGATATTTAAAAGTTCCGAAGCCGCACCAACATAATAGAGATACAGAAACACCGTGGCCCCTTTCTTTGAGATAACTCTGCACTAGTGCGAGCCGCAAATGCCACTTCCAGCTTAGCTGTGCAGAAGAAGAACAACAAGAAGAAGAAATATCTCGAAATATGTCCGTCAGGCCCCTTCCCTTGAGATAAATCTGCACATATCTCGGAAACGAAGCGAGCTATGGCAAAATATTAAGAGACCTTTTTTGTAGAGAATTAAGTTTCCTACTTTTTATGTTCTATGATATTTTTTGATCAGATGCGTAGTTCTCGAGATATATCAAGATATTTAAAAGTTCCGAAGCCGCACCAACATAATAGAGATACAGAAACACCGTGGCCCCTTTCTTTGAGATAACTCTGCACTATTGCGAGCTGTAAATGCCACGTCCAGCTTAGTTGTGCAGAAGAAGAACAACAAGAAGAAGAAATATCTCGAAATATGTCCGTCAGGCCCCTTCCCTTGAGATAAATCTGCAAATATCTCGGAAACGAAGCGAACTATGGCAAAATGTTAAGAGACCTTTTTTGTAGAGAATTATGTTTCCTACTTTCTATATTCTATGATATTTTTTGATCAGATGCGTAGTTCTCGAGATATATCGAGATATTTAAAAGTTCCGAAGCCGCACCAACATAATAGAGATACAGAAACACCGTGGCCCCTTTCTTTGAGATAACTCTGCACTAGTGCGAGCCGCAAATGCCACTTCCAGCTTAGCTGTGCAGAAGAAGAACAACAAGAAGAAGAAATATCTCGAAATATGTCCGTCAGGCCCCTTCCCTTGAGATAAATCTGCACATATCTCGGAAACGAAGCGAGCTATGGCAAAATATTAAGAGACCTTTTTTGTAGAGAATTATGTTTCCTACTTTCTATATTCTATGATATTTTTTGATCAGATGCGTAGTTCTCGAGATATATCGAGATATTTAAAAGTTCCGAAGCCGCACCAACATAATAGAGATACAGAAACACCGTGGCCCCTTTCTTTGAGATAACTCTGCACTAGTGCGAGCCGCAAATGCCACTTCCAGCTTAGCTGTGCAGAAGAAGAACAACAAGAAGAAGAAATATCTCGAAATATGTCCGTCAGGCCCCTTCCCTTGAGATAAATCTGCACATATCTCGGAAACGAAGCGAGCTATGGCAAAATATTAAGAGACCTTTTTTGTAGAGAATTAAGTTTCCTACTTTTTATGTTCTATGATATTTTTTGATCAGATGCGTAGTTCTCGAGATATATCAAGATATTTAAAAGTTCCGAAGCCGCACCAACATAATAGAGATACAGAAACACCGTGGCCCCTTTCTTTGAGATAACTCTGCACTAGTGCGAGCCGCAAATGCCTCTTCCAGCTTAGGTGTGCAGAAGAAGAACAACAAGAAGAAGAAATATCTCGAAATATGTCCGTCAGGCCCCGTCCCTTGAGATATATCTGCAAATATCTCGGAAACGAAGCGAGCTATGGCAAAATGTTAAGAGACCTTTTTTGTAGAGAATTAAGTTTCCTACGTTTTATGTTCTATGATATTTTTTGATCAGATGCGTAGTTCTCGAGATATATCAAGATATTTAAAAGTTCCGAAGACGCACCAACATAATAGAGATACAGAAACACCGTGGCCCCTTTCTTTGAGATAACTCTGCAGTATTGCGAGCTGCAAATGCCACTTCCAGCTTAGCTGTGCAGAAGAAGAACAACAAGAAGAAGAAATATCTCGAAATATGTCCGTCAGGCCCCTTCCCTTGAGATAAATCTGCAAATATCTCGGAAACGAAGCGAGCTATGGCAAAATGTTAAGAGACCTTTTTTGTAGAGAATTAAGTTTCCTACTCTTTATGTTCTATGATATTTTTTGATCAGATGCGTAGTTCTCGAGATATATCGAGATATTTAAAAGTTCCGAAGCCGCACCAACATAATAGAGATACAGAAACACCGTGGCCCCTTTCTTTGAGATAACTCTGCGCTATTGCGAGCTGGAAATGCCACTTCCGGTTTAGCTGTGCAGAAGAAGAACAACAAGAAGAAGAAATATCTCGAAATATGTCCGTCAGGCCCCATCCCTTGAGATATATCTGCAAATACCTCGGAAACCAAACGAGCTATGGCAAAATCTTAAGAGACCTTTTTTGTAGAGAATTAAGTTTCCTACTTTTTATGTTCTATGATATTTTTTGATCAGATGCGTAGTTCTCGAGATATATCAAGATATTTAAAAGTTCCGAAGCCGCACCAACATAATAGAGATACAGAAACACCGTGGCCCCTTTCTTTGAGATAACTCTGCACTATTGCGAGCTGCAAATGCCACTTCCAGCTTAGCTGTGCAGAAGGAGAACAACAAGAAGAAGAAATATCTCGAAATATGTCCGTCAGGCCCCTTCCCTTGAGATAAATCTGCACATATCTCGGAAACGAAGCGAGCTATGGCAAAATATTAAGAGACCTTTTTTATAGAGAATTATGTTTCCTACAATTTATGTTCTATGATATTTTTTGATCAGAAGCGTAGTTTTCGAGATATATCGAGATATTTAAAAGCTCCGAAGCTGCACCAACATAATAGAGATACAGAAACACCGTGGCCCCTTGCTTTGAGATAACTCTGCACTATTGCGAGCTGGAAATGCCACTTCCAGTTTAGCTGTGCAGAAGAAGAACAACAAGAAGAAGAAATATCTCGAAATATGTCCGTCAGGCCCCATCCCTTGAGATATATCTGCAAATACCTCGGAAACCAAACGAGCTATGGCAAAATCTTAAGAGACCTTTTTTGTAGAGAATTAAGTTTCCTACTTTTTATGTTCTATGATATTTTTTGATCAGATGCGTAGTTCTCGAGATCTATCAAGATATTTAAAAGTTCCGAAGCCGCACCAACATAATAGAGATACAGAAACACCGTGGCCCCTTTCTTTGAGATAACTCTGCACTAGTGCGAGCCGCAAATGCCACTTCCAGCTTAGCTGTGCAGAAGAAGAACAACAAGAAGAAGAAATATCTCGAAATATGTCCGTCAGGCCCCTACCCTTGAGATGTATCTGCAAATATCTCGGAAACGAAGCGAGCTATGGCAAAATGTTAAGAGACCTTTTATGTAGAGAATTATGTTTCCTACTTTTTATATTCTATGATATTTTTTGATCAGATGCGTAGTTCTCGAGATATATCGAGATATTTAAAAGTTCCGAAGCCGCACCAACATAATAGAGATACAGAAACACCGTGGCCCCTTTCTTTGAGATAACTCTGCACTAGTGCGAGCCGCAAATGCCACTTCCAGCTTAGCTGTGCAGAAGAAGAACAACAAGAAGAAGAAATATCTCGAAATATGTCCGTCAGGCCCGTTCCTTTGAGCTGAATCTGCAAATATCTCGGAAACGAAGCGAGCTATGGCAAAATGTTAAGAGACCTTTTTTGTAGAGAATTGTGTTTCCTACAATTTATGTTCTATGATATTTTTTGATCAGAAGCGTAGTTTTCGAGATATATCGAGATATTTAAAAGTTCCGAAGCCGCACCAACATAATAGAGATACAGAAACACCGTGGCCCCTTGCTTTGAGATAACTCTGCACTATTGCGAGCTGGAAATGCCACTTCCAGTTTAGCTGTGCAGAAGAAGAACAACAAGAAGAAGAAATATCTCGAAATATGTCCGTCAGGCCCCATCCCTTGAGATAAATCTGCACATATCTCGGAAACGAAGCGAGGTATGGCAAAATATTAAGAGACCTTTTTTGTAGAGAATTAAGTTTCCTACTTTTTATGTTCTATGATATTTTTTGATCAGATGCGTAGTTCTCGAGATATATCAAGATATTTAAAAGTTCCGAAGCCGCACCAACATAATAGAGATACAGAAACACCGTGGCCCCTTTCTTTGAGATAACTCTGCACTATTGCGAGCTGGAAATGCCACTTCCAGTTTAGCTGTGCAGAAGAAGAACAACAAGAAGAAGAAATATCTCGAAATATGTCCGTCAGGCCCCATCCCTTGAGATATATCTGCAAATATCTCGGAAACCAAACGAGCTATGGCAAAATCTTAAGAGACCTTTTTTGTAGAGAATTATGTTTCCTACAATTTATGTTCTATGATATTTTTTGATCAGAAGCGTAGTTTTCGAGATATATCGAGATATTTAAAAGTTCCGAAGCCGCACCAACATAATAGAGATACAGAAACACCGTGGCCCCTTTCTTTGAGATAACTCTGCACTATTGCGAGCTGCAAATGCCAGTTCGAGCTTAGCTGTGCAGAAGAAGAACCACAAGAAGAAGAAATATCTCGAAATATGTCCGTCAGGCCCCTTCCCTTGAGATGTATCTGCAAATATCTCAGAAACGAAGCGAGCTATGGCAAAATGTTAAGAGACCTTTTATGTAGAGAATTATGTTTCCTACTTTTTATGTTCTATGATATTTTTTGATCAGAAGCGTAGTTTTCGAGATATATCGAGATATTTAAAAGTTCCGAAGCCGCACCAACATAATAGAGATACAGAAACACCGTGGCCCCTTTCTTTGAGATAACTCTGCACTATTGCGAGCTGTAAATGCCACGTCCAGCTTAGCTGTGCAGAAGAAGAACAACAAGAAGAAGAAATATCTCGAAATATGTCCGTCAGGCCCCTTCCCTTGAGATAAATCTGCAAATATCTCGGAAACGAAGCGAACTATGGCAAAATGTTAAGAGACCTTTTTTGTAGAGAATTATGTTTCCTACTTTCTATATTCTATGATATTTTTTGATCAGATGCGTAGTTCTCGAGATATATCGAGATATTTAAAAGTTCCGAAGCCGCACCAACATAATAGAGATACAGAAACACCGTGGCCCCTTTCTTTGAGATAACTCTGCACTAGTGCGAGCCGCAAATGCCACTTCCAGCTTAGCTGTGCAGAAGAAGAACAACAAGAAGAAGAAATATCTCGAAATATGTCCGTCAGGCCCGTTCCTTTGAGCTGAATCTGCAAATATCTCGGAAACGAAGCGAGCTATGGCAAAATGTTAAGAGACCTTTTTTGTAGAGAATTGTGTTTCCTACAATTTATGTTCTATGATATTTTTTGATCAGAACCGTAGTTTTCGAGATATATCGAGATATTTAAAAGTTCCGAAGCCGCACCAACATAATAGAGATACAGAAACACCGTGGCCCCTTGCTTTGAGATAACTCTGTACTATTGCGAGCTGCAAATGCCACTTCCAGCTTAGCTGTGCAGAAGAAGAACAACAAGAAGAAGAAATATCTCGAAATATGTCCGTCAGGCCCCTTCCCTTGAGATAAATCTGCACATATCTCGGAAACGAAGCGAGCTATGGCAAAATATTAAGAGACCTTTTTTGTAGAGAATTAAGTTTCCTACTTTTTATGTTCTATGATATTTTTTGATCAGATGCGTAGTTCTCGAGATATATCAAGATATTTAAAAGTTCCGAAGCCGCACCAACATAATAGAGATACAGAAACACCGTGGCCCCTTTCTTTGAGATAACTCTGCACTATTGCGAGCTGGAAATGCCACTTCCAGTTTAGCTGTGCAGAAGAAGAACAACAAGAAGAAGAAATATCTCGAAATATGTCCGTCAGGCCCCTTCCCTTGATATAAATCTGCACATATCTCGGAAACGAAGCGAGCTATGGCAAAATGTTAAGAGACCTTTTTTGTAGAGAATTGTGTTTCCTACAATTTATGTTCTATGATATTTTTTGATCAGAAGCGTAGTTTTCGAGATATATCGAGATATTTAAAAGTTCCGAAGCCGCACCAACATAATAGAGATACAGAAACACCGTGGCCCCTTGCTTTGAGATAACTCTGCACTATTGCGAGCTGCAAATGCCAGTTCGAGCTTAGCTGTGCGGAAGAAGCACAACAAGAACAAGAAATATCTCGGAATATGTCCGTCAGGCCCGTTCGTTTGAGCTGAACCTGCAAATATCTCGGAAACAATGCGAGCTATGGCAAAACGTTGAGAGACCCTTTTTGTAGGAAATTAAGTTTCCTACTATTTATGTTCTATGATATTTTTTGATCAGATGCGTAGTTTTCGAGATATATCGAGATATTGAAAGGTTCCGAAGCCGCACCAACATAATAAAGATACATAAACACCGTGGCCTCTTTCTTTGAGATAACTCTGCACTATTCCGAGCTGCAAATGAAACTTCCACTTTAGCTGTGCACAAGAAGAACAACAAGAAGAAGAAATATCTCGAAATATGTCCGTCAGGCCCCTTCCCTCGAGATAAATCTGCAAATATCTCGGAAACGAAGCGAGCTATGGCAAAATGTTAAGAGACCTTTTTTGTAGAGAATTAAGTTTCCTACTTTTTATGTTCTATGATATTTTTTGATCAGATGCGTAGTTTTCGAGATATATCGAGATATTTAATGGTTCCGAAGCCGCACCAAAATAATAGAGATACAGAAACACCGTGGCCCCTTTCTGTGCGATAACTCTGCACTATTCCGAGCTGCAAATGCCAGTTCCAGCTTAGCTGTGCAGAAGAAGCACAACAATAACAAGAAATATCTCGGAATATGTCCGTCAGGCCCCTTCCCTTGAGGTAAATCTGCAAATATCTCGGAAACGATGCGAGCTATGGCAAAATGTTAAGAGACCTTTTTTGTAGAGAATTAAGTTTCCTACTTCCTATGTTCTATGATATTTTTTGATCAGATGCGTAATACTCGAGATATATCAAGATATTTAAAAGTTCCGAAGCCGCACCAACATAATAGAGATACAGAAACACCGTGGCCCCTTTTTGTGAGATAACTCTGCACTATTGCGAGCTGCAAATGCCAGTTCGAGCTTAGCTGTGCGGAAGAAGCACAACAAGAACAAGAAATATCTCGGAATATGTCCGTCAGGCCCGTTCGTTTGAGCTGAACCTGCAAATATCTCGGAAACAATGCGAGCTATGGCAAAACGTTGAAAGACCCTTTTTGTAGGAAATTAAGTTTCCTACTATTTATGTTCTATGATATTTTTTGATCAGATGCGTAGTTTTCGAGATATATCGAGATATTTAAAGGTTCCGAAGCCGCACCAACATAATAAAGATACATAAACACCGTGGCCTCTTTCTTTGAGATAACTCTGCACTATTCCGAGCTGCAAATGAAACTTCCACTTTAGCTGTGCAGAAGAAGAACAACAAGAAGAAGAAATATCTCGAAATATGTCCGTCAGGCCCCTTCCCTTGAATTAGATCTGCAAATATCTCGGAAACGATGCGAGCTATGGCAAAATGATAAGAGACCTTTTTTGTAGAGAATTACGTTTCCTACAATTTAGGTTCTATGATATTTTTTGATCAGATGCGTAGTTTTCGAGATATATCAAGATATTTAAAAGTTCCGAAGCCGCACCAACATAATAGAGATACGGAAACACCGTGGCCCCTTTCTGTGAGATAACTCTGCACTATTGCGAGCTGCAAATGCCAGTTCGAGCTTAGCTGTGCAGAAGAAGCACAACAAGAACAAGAAATATCTCGGATTAAGTCCGTCAGGCCCCTTCCCTTGAGCTAAATCTGCAAATATCTCGGAAACAATGCGAGCTATGGCAAAATATTAAGAGATCTTTTTTGTAGGAAATTAAGTTTCCTACTATTTATGTTCTATGATATTTTTTGATCAGATGCGTAGTTTTCGAGATATATCGAGATATTTAAAAGTTCCGAAGCCGCACCAACATAATAGAGATACAGAAACACCGTGGCCCCTTTCTTTGAGATAACTCTGCACTATTGCGAGCTGTAAATGCCACGTCCAGCTTAGCTGTGCAGAAGAAGAACAACAAGAAGAAGAAATATCTCGAAATATGTCCGTCAGGCCCCTTCCCTTGAGATAAATCTGCAAATATCTCGGAAACGAAGCGAACTATGGCAAAATGTTAAGAGACCTTTTTTGTAGAGAATTATGTTTCCTACTTTCTATACTCTATGATATTTTTTGATCAGATGCGTAGTTCTCGAGATATATCGAGATATTTAAAAGTTCCGAAGCCGCACCAACATAATAGAGATACAGAAACACCGTGGCCCCTTTCTTTGAGATAACTCTGCACTAGTGCGAGCCGCAAATGCCACTTCCAGCTTAGCTGTGCAGAAGAAGAACAACAAGAAGAAGAAATATCTCGAAATATGTCCGTCAGGCCCGTTCCTTTGAGCTGAATCTGCAAATATCTCGGAAACGAAGCGAGCTATGGCAAAATGTTAAGAGACCTTTTTTGTAGAGAATTGTGTTTCCTACAATTTATGTTCTATGATATTTTTTGATCAGAAGCGTAGTTTTCGAGATATATCGAGATATTTAAAAGTTCCGAAGCCGCACCAACATAATAGAGATACAGAAACACCGTGGCCCCTTGCTTTGAGATAACTCTGTACTATTGCGAGCTGCAAATGCCACTTCCAGCTTAGCTGTGCAGAAGAAGAACAACAAGAAGAAGAAATATCTCGAAATATGTCCGTCAGGCCCCTTCCCTTGAGATAAATCTGCACATATCTCGGAAACGAAGCGAGCTATGGCAAAATATTAAGAGACCTTTTTTGTAGAGAATTAAGTTTCCTACTTTTTATGTTCTATGATATTTTTTGATCAGATGCGTAGTTCTCGAGATATATCAAGATATTTAAAAGTTCCGAAGCCGCACCAACATAATAGAGATACAGAAACACCGTGGCCCCTTTCTTTGAGATAACTCTGCACTATTGCGAGCTGGAAATGCCACTTCCAGTTTAGCTGTGCAGAAGAAGAACAACAAGAAGAAGAAATATCTCGAAATATGTCCGTCAGGCCCCTTCCCTTGATATAAATCTGCACATATCTCGGAAACGAAGCGAGCTATGGCAAAATGTTAAGAGACCTTTTTTGTAGAGAATTGTGTTTCCTACAATTTATGTTCTATGATATTTTTTGATCAGAAGCGTAGTTTTCGAGATATATCGAGATATTTAAAAGTTCCGAAGCCGCACCAACATAATAGAGATACAGAAACACCGTGGCCCCTTGCTTTGAGATAACTCTGCACTATTGCGAGCTGCAAATGCCAGTTCGAGCTTAGCTGTGCGGAAGAAGCACAACAAGAACAAGAAATATCTCGGAATATGTCCGTCAGGCCCGTTCGTTTGAGCTGAACCTGCAAATATCTCGGAAACAATGCGAGCTATGGCAAAACGTTGAGAGACCCTTTTTGTAGGAAATTAAGTTTCCTACTATTTATGTTCTATGATATTTTTTGATCAGATGCGTAGTTTTCGAGATATATCGAGATATTTAATGGTTCCGAAGCCGCACCAAAATAATAGAGATACAGAAACACCGTGGCCCCTTTCTGTGCGATAACTCTGCACTATTCCGAGCTGCAAATGCCAGTTCCAGCTTAGCTGTGCAGAAGAAGCACAACAATAACAAGAAATATCTCGGAATATGTCCGTCAGGCCCCTTCCCTTGAGGTAAATCTGCAAATATCTCGGAAACGATGCGAGCTATGGCAAAATGTTAAGAGACCTTTTTTGTAGAGAATTAAGTTTCCTACTTCCTATGTTCTATGATATTTTTTGATCAGATGCGTAATACTCGAGATATATCAAGATATTTAAAAGTTCCGAAGCCGCACCAACATAATAGAGATACAGAAACACCGTGGCCCCTTTTTGTGAGATAACTCTGCACTATTGCGAGCTGCAAATGCCAGTTCGAGCTTAGCTGTGCGGAAGAAGCACAACAAGAACAAGAAATATCTCGGAATATGTCCGTCAGGCCCGTTCGTTTGAGCTGAACCTGCAAATATCTCGGAAACAATGCGAGCTATGGCAAAACGTTGAAAGACCCTTTTTGTAGGAAATTAAGTTTCCTACTATTTATGTTCTATGATATTTTTTGATCAGATGCGTAGTTTTCGAGATATATCGAGATATTTAAAGGTTCCGAAGCCGCACCAACATAATAAAGATACATAAACACCGTGGCCTCTTTCTTTGAGATAACTCTGCACTATTCCGAGCTGCAAATGAAACTTCCACTTTAGCTGTGCAGAAGAAGAACAACAAGAAGAAGAAATATCTCGAAATATGTCCGTCAGGCCCCTTCCCTTGAATTAGATCTGCAAATATCTCGGAAACGATGCGAGCTATGGCAAAATGATAAGAGACCTTTTTTGTAGAGAATTACGTTTCCTACAATTTAGGTTCTATGATATTTTTTGATCAGATGCGTAGTTTTCGAGATATATCAAGATATTTAAAAGTTCCGAAGCCGCACCAACATAATAGAGATACGGAAACACCGTGGCCCCTTTCTGTGAGATAACTCTGCACTATTGCGAGCTGCAAATGCCAGTTCGAGCTTAGCTGTGCAGAAGAAGCACAACAAGAACAAGAAATATCTCGGATTAAGTCCGTCAGGCCCCTTCCCTTGAGCTAAATCTGCAAATATCTCGGAAACAATGCGAGCTATGGCAAAATATTAAGAGATCTTTTTTGTAGGAAATTAAGTTTCCTACTATTTATGTTCTATGATATTTTTTGATCAGATGCGTAGTTTTCGAGATATATCGAGATATTTAAAAGATCCGAAGCCGCACCAACATAATAGAGATACAGAAACACCGTGGCCCCTTTCTTTGAGATAACCCTGCACTAGTGCGAGCCGCAAATGCCGCTTCCAGCTTAGCTGTCCAGAAGAAGAACAACAAGAAGAAGAAATATCTCGAAATATGTCCGTCAGGCCCCTTCCCTTGAGATATATCTGCAAATATCTCGGAAACGAAGCGAGCTATGGCACAATGTTAAGAGACCTTTTTTGTAGAGAATTAAGTGTCCTACTTTTTATGTTCTATGATATTTTTTGATCAGATGCGTAGTTCTCGAGATATATCAAGATATTTAAAAGTTCCAAAGCCGCACCAACATAATAGAAATACAGAAACACCGTGGCCCCTTTCCTTGAGATAACTCTGCACTATTGCGAGCTGGAAATGCCACTTCCAGTTTAGCTGTGCAGAAGAAGAACAACAAGAAGAAGAAATATCTCGAAATATGTCCGTCAGGCCCCATCCCTTGAGATATATCTGCAAATATCTCGGAAACCAAACGAGCTATGGCAAAATCTTAAGAGACCTTTTTTGTAGAGAATTATGTTTCCTACAATTTATGTTCTATGATATTTTTTGATCAGAAGCGTAGTTTTCGAGATATATCGAGATATTTAAAAGTTCCGAAGCCGCACCAACATAATAGAGATACAGAAACACCGTGGCCCCTTTCTTTGAGATAACTCTGCACTATTGCGAGCTGTAAATGCCACGTCCAGCTTAGCTGTGCAGAAGAAGAACAACAAGAAGAAGAAATATCTCGAAATATGTCCGTCAGGCCCCTTCCCTTGAGATAAATCCGCAAATATCTCGGAAACGAAGCGAACTATGGCAAAATGTTAAGAGACCTTTTTTGTAGAGAATTAAGTTTCCTACTTTTTATGTTCTATGATATTTTTTGATCAGATGCGTAGTTCTCGAGATATATCAAGATATTTAAAAGTTCCGAAGCCGCACCAACATAATAGAGATACAGAAACACCGTGGCCCCTTTCTTTGAGATAACTCTGCACTAGTGCGAGCCGCAAATGCCACTTCCAGCTTAGCTGTGCAGAAGAAGAACAACAAGAAGAAGAAATATCTCGAAATATGTCCGTCAGGCCCCTACCCTTGAGATGTATCTGCAAATATCTCGGAAACGAAGCGAGCTATGGCAAAATGTTAAGAGACCTTTTATGTAGAGAATTATGTTTCCTACTTTTTATATTCTATGATATTTTTTGATCAGATGCGTAGTTCTCGAGATATATCGAGATATTTAAAAGTTCCGAAGCCGCACCAACATAATAGAGATACAGAAACACCGTGGCCCCTTTCTTTGAGATAACTCTGCACTAGTGCGAGCCGCAAATGCCACTTCCAGCTTAGCTGTGCAGAAGAAGAACAACAAGAAGAAGAAATATCTCGAAATATGTCCGTCAGGCCCGTTCCTTTGAGCTGAATCTGCAAATATCTCGGAAACGAAGCGAGCTATGGCAAAATGTTAAGAGACCTTTTTTGTAGAGAATTGTGTTTCCTACAATTTATGTTCTATGATATTTTTTGATCAGAAGCGTAGTTTTCGAGATATATCGAGATATTTAAAAGTTCCGAAGCCGCACCAACATAATAGAGATACAGAAACACCGTGGCCCCTTGCTTTGAGATAACTCTGTACTATTGCGAGCTGCAAATGCCACTTCCAGCTTAGCTGTGCAGAAGAAGAACAACAAGAAGAAGAAATATCTCGAAATATGTCCGTCAGGCCCCTTCCCTTGAGATAAATCTGCACATATCTCGGAAACGAAGCGAGCTATGGCAAAATATTAAGAGACCTTTTTTGTAGAGAATTAAGTTTCCTACTTTTTATGTTCTATGATATTTTTTGATCAGATGCGTAGTTCTCGAGATATATCAAGATATTTAAAAGTTCCGAAGCCGCACCAACATAATAGAGATACAGAAACACCGTGGCCCCTTTCTTTGAGATAACTCTGCACTATTGCGAGCTGGAAATGCCACTTCCAGTTTAGCTGTGCAGAAGAAGAACAACAAGAAGAAGAAATATCTCGAAATATGTCCGTCAGGCCCCTTCCCTTGATATAAATCTGCACATATCTCGGAAACGAAGCGAGCTATGGCAAAATGTTAAGAGACCTTTTTTGTAGAGAATTGTGTTTCCTACAATTTATGTTCTATGATATTTTTTGATCAGAAGCGTAGTTTTCGAGATATATCGAGATATTTAAAAGTTCCGAAGCCGCACCAACATAATAGAGATACAGAAACACCGTGGCCCCTTGCTTTGAGATAACTCTGCACTATTGCGAGCTGCAAATGCCAGTTCGAGCTTAGCTGTGCGGAAGAAGCACAACAAGAACAAGAAATATCTCGGAATATGTCCGTCAGGCCCGTTCGTTTGAGCTGAACCTGCAAATATCTCGGAAACAATGCGAGCTATGGCAAAACGTTGAGAGACCCTTTTTGTAGGAAATTAAGTTTCCTACTATTTATGTTCTATGATATTTTTTGATCAGATGCGTAGTTTTCGAGATATATCGAGATATTGAAAGGTTCCGAAGCCGCACCAACATAATAAAGATACATAAACACCGTGGCCTCTTTCTTTGAGATAACTCTGCACTATTCCGAGCTGCAAATGAAACTTCCACTTTAGCTGTGCACAAGAAGAACAACAAGAAGAAGAAATATCTCGAAATATGTCCGTCAGGCCCCTTCCCTCGAGATAAATCTGCAAATATCTCGGAAACGAAGCGAGCTATGGCAAAATGTTAAGAGACCTTTTTTGTAGAGAATTAAGTTTCCTACTTTTTATGTTCTATGATATTTTTTGATCAGATGCGTAGTTTTCGAGATATATCGAGATATTTAATGGTTCCGAAGCCGCACCAAAATAATAGAGATACAGAAACACCGTGGCCCCTTTCTGTGCGATAACTCTGCACTATTCCGAGCTGCAAATGCCAGTTCCAGCTTAGCTGTGCAGAAGAAGCACAACAATAACAAGAAATATCTCGGAATATGTCCGTCAGGCCCCTTCCCTTGAGGTAAATCTGCAAATATCTCGGAAACGATGCGAGCTATGGCAAAATGTTAAGAGACCTTTTTTGTAGAGAATTAAGTTTCCTACTTCCTATGTTCTATGATATTTTTTGATCAGATGCGTAATACTGGAGATATATCAAGATATTTAAAAGTTCCGAAGCCGCACCAACATAATAGAGATACAGAAACACCGTGGCCCCTTTCTTTGAGATAACTCTGCACTAGTGCGAGCCGCAAATGCCACTTCCAGCTTAGCTGTGCAGAAGAAGAACAACAAGAAGAAGAAATATCTCGAAGTATGTCCGTCAGGCCCCTTCCCTTGAGATAAATCTGCAAATATCTCGGAAACAATGCGAGCTATGGCAAAACGTTGAAAGACCCTTTTTGTAGGAAATTAAGTTTCCTACTATTTATGTTCTATGATATTTTTTGATCAGATGCGTAGTTTTCGAGATATATCGAGATATTTAAAGGTTCCGAAGCCGCACCAACATAATAAAGATACATAAACACCGTGGCCTCTTTCTTTGAGATAACTCTGCACTATTCCGAGCTGCAAATGAAACTTCCACTTTAGCTGTGCAGAAGAAGAACAACAAGAAGAAGAAATATCTCGAAATATGTCCGTCAGGCCCCTTCCCTTGAATTAGATCTGCAAATATCTCGGAAACGATGCGAGCTATGGCAAAATGATAAGAGACCTTTTTTGTAGAGAATTACGTTTCCTACAATTTAGGTTCTATGATATTTTTTGATCAGATGCGTAGTTTTCGAGATATATCAAGATATTTAAAAGTTCCGAAGCCGCACCAACATAATAGAGATACGGAAACACCGTGGCCCCTTTCTGTGAGATAACTCTGCACTATTGCGAGCTGCAAATGCCAGTTCGAGCTTAGCTGTGCAGAAGAAGCACAACAAGAACAAGAAATATCTCGGATTAAGTCCGTCAGGCCCCTTCCCATGAGCTAAATCTGCAAATATCTCGGAAACAATGCGAGCTATGGCAAAATATTAAGAGATCTTTTTTGTAGGAAATTAAGTTTCCTACTATTTATGTTCTATGATATTTTTTGATCAGATGCGTAGTTTTCGAGATATATCGAGATATTTAAAAGATCCGAAGCCGCACCAACATAATAGAGATACAGAAACACCGTGGCCCCTTTCTTTGAGATAACCCTGCACTAGTGCGAGCCGCAAATGCCGCTTCCAGCTTAGCTGTCCAGAAGAAGAACAACAAGAAGAAGAAATATCTCGAAATATGTCCGTCAGGCCCCTTCCCTCGAGATAAATCTGCAAATATCTCGGAAACGAAGCGAGCTATGGCAAAATCTTAAGAGACCTTTTTTGTAGAGAATTAAGTTTCCTACTTTTTATGTTCTATGATATTTTTTGATCAGATGCGTAGTTCTCGAGATATATCAAGATATTTAAAAGTTCCGAAGCCGCACCAACATAATAGAGATACAGAAACACCGTGGCCCCTTTCTTTGAGATAACTCTGCACCATTGCGAGCTGTAAATGCCACTTCCAGCTTAGCTGTGCAGAAGAAGAACAACAAGAAGAAGAAATATCTCGAAATATGTCCGTCAGGCCCGTTCCTTTGAGATGAATCTGCAAATATCTCGGAAACGAAGCGAGCTATGGCAAAATGTTAAGAGACGTTTTTTGTAGAGAATTATGTTTCCTACAATTTATGTTCTATGATATTTTTTGATCAGAAGCGTAGTTTTCGAGATATATCGAGATATTTAAAAGTTCCGAAGCCGCACCAACATAATAGAGATAGAGAAACACCGTGGCCCCTTTCTTTGAGATAACTCTGCACTATCGCGAGCTGGAAATGCCATTTCCAGTTTAGCTGTGCAGAAGAAGAACAACAAGAAGAAGAAATATCTCGAAATATGTCCGTCAGGCCCCTTCCCTTGAGATAAATCTGCAAATATCTCGGAAACGAAGCGAGCTATGGCACAATGTTAAGAGACCTTTTTTGTAGAGAATTAAGTGTCCTACTTTTTATGTTCTATGATATTTTTTGATCAGATGCGTAGTTCTCGAGATATATCAAGATATTTAAAAGTTCCAAAGCCGCACCAACATAATAGAAATACAGAAACACCGTGGCCCCTTTCCTTGAGATAACTCTGCATTATTGCGAGCTGTAAATGCCACTTCCAGCTTAGCTGTGCAGAAGAAGAACAACAAGAAGAAGAAATATCTCGAAATATGTCCGTCAGGCCCGTTCCTTTGAGCTGATTCTGCAAATATCTCGGAAACGAAGCGAGCTATGGCAAAATGTTAAGAGACGTTTTTTGTAGAGAATTATGTTTCCAACTTTTTATGTTCAATGATATTTTTTGATCAGATGCGTAGTTTTCGAGACATATCAAGATATTTAAAAGTTCCGAAGCCGCACCAACATAATAGAGATACAGAAACACCGTGGCCCCTTTCTTTGAGATAACTCTGCACTATTGCGAGCTGTAAATGCCACTTCCAGCTTAGCTGTGAAGAAGAAGAACAACAAGAAGAAGAAATATCTCGAAATATGTCCGTCAGGCCCGTTCCTTTGAGCTGAATCTGCAAATATCTCGGAAACGAAGCGAGCTATGGCAAAATGTTAAGAGACGTTTTTTGTAGAGAATTATGTTTCCAACTTTTTATGTTCAATGATATTTTTTGATCAGATGCGTAGTTCTCGAGACATATCAAGATATTTAAAAGTTCCGAAGCCGCACCAACATAATAGAGATACAGAAACACCGTGGCCCCTTTCTTTGAGATAACTCTGCACTATTGCGAGCTGTAAATGCCACTTCCAGCTTAGCTGTGAAGAAGAAGAACAACAAGAAGAAGAAATATCTCGAAATATGTCCGTCAGGCCCGTTCCTTTGAGCTGAATCTGCAAATATCTCGGAAACGAAGCGAGCTATGGCAAAATGTTAAGAGACGTTTTTTGTAGAGAATTATGTTTCCCACAATTTACGTTCTATGATATTTTTTGATCAGAAGCGCAGTTTTCGAGATATATCGGGATATTTAAAAGTTCCGAAGCCGCACCAACATAATAGAGATACAGAAACACCGTGGCCCCTTTCTTTGAGATAACTCTGCACTATTGCGAGCTGGAAATGCCACTTCCAGTTTAGCTGTGCAGAAGAAGAACAACAAGAAGAAGAAATATCTCGAAATATGTCCGTCAGGCCACTTTCCTTGAGATAAATCTGCAAATATCTCGGAAACGAAGCGAGCTATGGCAAAATGTTAAGAGACCTCTTTTGTAGAGAATTAAGTGTCCTACTTTTTATGTTCTATGATATTTTTTGATCAGATGCGTAGTTCCCGAGATATATCAAGATATTTAAAAGTTCCGAAGCCGCACCAACATAATAGAGATACAGAAACACCGTGGCCCCTTTCTTTGAGATAACTCTGCACTATTGCGAGCTGTAAATGCCACTTCCAGCTTAGCTGTGCAGAAGAAGAACAACAAGAAGAAGAAATATCTCGAAATATGTCCGTCAGGCCCCTTCCCTTGAGATATATCTGCAAATATCTCGGAAACGAAGCGAGCTATGGCAAAATATTAAGAGACCTTATTTGTAGAGAATTAAGTTTCCTACTTTTTATGCTCTATGGTATTTTTTGATCAGATGCGTAGTTCTCGAGATATATCAAGATATTTAAAAGTTCCGAAGCCGCACCAACATAATGGAGATACAGAAACACCGTGGCCCCTTTCTTTGAGATAACTCTGCACTAGTGCGAGCCGCAAATGCCACTTCCAGCTTAGCTGTGCAGAAGAAGAACAACAAGAAGAAGAAATATCTCGAAATACGTCCGTCAGGCCCCTTCCCTTGAGATAAATCTGCAAATATCTCGGAAACGAAGCGAGCTATCGCAAAATGTTAAGAGACCTTTTTTGTAGAGAATTAAGTTTCCTACTCTTTATGTTCTATGATATTTTTTGATCAGATGCGTAGTTCTCGAGATATATCAAGATATTTAAAAGTTCCGAAGCGGCACCAACATAATAGAGATACAGAAACACCGTGGCCCCTTTCTTTGAGATAACTCTGCGCTATTGCGAGCTGGAAATGCCACTTCCAGTTTAGCTGTGCAGAAGAAGAACAACAAGAAGAAGAAATATCTCGAAATATGTCCGTCAGGCCCCTTCCCTTGAGATAAATCTGCACATATCTCGGAAACGAAGCGAGCTATGGCAAAATGTTAAGAGACCTTTTTTGTAGAGAATTCAGTTTCCTACTTTTTATGTTCTATGATATTTTTTGATCAGATGCGTAGTTCTCGAGATATATCAAGATATTTAAAAGTTCCGAAGCCGCACCAACATATTAGAGATACAGAAACACCGTGGCCCCTTTCTTTGAGATAACTCTGCACTAGTGCGAGCCGCACATGCCACTTCCAGCTTAGCTGTGCAGAAGAAGAACAACAAGAAGAAGAAATATCTCGAAATATGTCCGTCAGGCCCGTTCCTTTGAGCTGAATCTGCAAATATCTCGGAAACGAAGCGAGCTATGGCAAAATGTTAAGAGACCTTTTTTGTAGAGAATTGTGTTTCCTACAATTTATGTTTTATGATATTTTTTGATCAGAAGCGTAGTTTTCGAGATATATCGAGATATTTAAAAGTTCCGAAGCCGCACCAACATAATAGAGATACAGAAACACCGTGGCCCCTTGCTTTGAGATAACTCTGTACTATTGCGAGCGGCAAATGCCACTTCCAGCTTAGCTGTGCAGAAGAAGAACAACAAGAAGAAGAAATATCTCGAAATATGTCCGTCAGGCCCCGTCCCTTGAGATATATCTGCAAATATCTCGGAAACGAAGCGAGCTATGGCAAAATGTTCAGAGACCTTTTTTGTAGAGAATTAAGTTTCCCACGTTTTATGTTCAATGATATTTTTTGATCAGATGCGTAGTTCTCGAGATATATCAAGATATTTAAAAGTTCCGAAGACGCACCAACATAATAGAGATACAGAAACACCGTGGCCCCTTTCTTTGAGATAACTCTGCACTATTGCGAGCTGCAAATGCCACTTCCAGCTTAGCTGTGCAGAAGAAGAACAACAAGAAGAAGAAATATCTCGAAATATGTCCGTCAGGCCCCTTCCCTTGAGATAAATCTGCACATATCTCGGAAACGAAGCGAGCTATGGCAAAATGTTAAGAGACCTTTTTTGTAGAGAATTCAGTTTCCTACTTTTTATGTTCTATGATATTTTTTGATCAGATGCGTAGTTCTCGAGATATATCAAGATATTTAAAAGTTCCGAAGCCGCACCAACATAATAGAGATACAGAAACACCGTGGCCCCTTTCTTTGAGATAACTCTGCACTATTGCGAGCTGCAAATGCCACTTCCAGCTTAGCTGTGCAGAAGGAGAACAACAAGAAGAAGAAATATCTCGAAATATGTCCGTCAGGCCCCTTCCCTTGAGATAAATCTGCACATATCTCGGAAACGAAGCGAGCTATGGCAAAATATTAAGAGACCTTTTTTGTAGAGAATTATGTTTCCTACAATTTATGTTCTATGATATTTTTTGATCAGAAGCGTAGTTTTCGAGATATATCGAGATATTTAAAAGTTCCGAAGCTGCACCAACATAATAGAGCTACAGAAACACCGTGGCCCCTTGCTTTGAGATAACTCTGCACTATTGCGAGCTGGAAATGCCACTTCCAGTTTAGCTGTGCAGAAGAAGAACAACAAGAAGAAGAAATATCTCGAAATATGTCCGTCAGGCCCCTTCCCTTGAGATGTATCTGCAAATATCTCAGAAACGAAGCGAGCTATGGCAAAATGTTAAGAGACCTTTTATGTAGAGAATTATGTTTCCTACTTTTTATGTTCTATGATATTTTTTGATCAGAAGCGTAGTTTTCGAGATATATCGAGATATTTAAAAGTTCCGAAGCCGCACCAACATAATAGAGATACAGAAACACCGTGGCCCCTTTCTTTGAGATAACTCTGCACTATTGCGAGCTGTAAATGCCACGTCCAGCTTAGCTGTGCAGAAGAAGAACAACAAGAAGAAGAAATATCTCGAAATATGTCCGTCAGGCCCCTTCCCTTGAGATAAATCTGCACATATCTCGGAAACGAAGCGAGCTATGGCAAAATATTAAGAGACCTTTTTTGTAGAGAATTATGTTTGCTACAATTTATGTTCTATGATATTTTTTGATCAGAAGCGTAGTTTTCGAGATATATCGAGATATTTAAAAGTTCCGAAGCCGCACCAACATAATAGAGATACAGAAACACGGTGGCCCCTTGCTTTGAGATAACTCTGCACTATTGCGAGCTGGAAATGCCACTTCCAGTTTAGCTGTGCAGAAGAAGAACAACAAGAAGAAGAATTATCTCGAAATATGTCCGTCAGGCCCCATCCCTTGAGATATATCTGCAAATACCTCGGAAACCAAACGAGCTATGGCAAAATCTTAAGAGACCTTTTTTGTAGAGAATTATGTTTCCTACAATTTATTTTCTATGATATTTTTTGATCAGAAGCGTAGTTTTCGAGATATATCGAGATATTTAAAAGTTCCGAAGCCGCACCAACATAATAGAGATACAGAAACACCGTGGCCCCTTTCTTTGAGATAACTCTGCACTATTGCGAGCTGTAAATGCCACGTCCAGCTTAGCTGTGCAGAAGAAGAACAACAAGAAGAAGAAATATCTCGAAATATGTCCGTCAGGCCCCTTCCCTTGAGATGTATCTGCAAATATCTCAGAAACGAAGCGAGCTATGGCAAAATGTTAAGAGACCTTTTATGTAGAGAATTATGTTTCCTACTTTTTATGGTCTATGATATTTTTTGATCAGAAGCGTAGTTTTCGAGATATATCGAGATATTTAAAAGTTCCGAAGCCGCACCAACATAATAGAGATACAGAAACACCGTGGCCCCTTTCTTTGAGATAACTCTGCACTATTGCGAGCTGTAAATGCCACGTCCAGCTTAGCTGTGCAGAAGAAGAACAACAAGAAGAAGAAATATCTCGAAATATGTCCGTCAGGCCCCTTCCCTTGAGATAAATCTGCACATATCTCGGAAACGAAGCGAGCTATGGCAAAATATTAAGAGACCTTTTTTGTAGAGAATTATGTTTGCTACAATTTATGTTCTATGATATTTTTTGATCAGAAGCATAGTTTTCGAGATATATCGAGATATTTAAAAGTTCCGAAGCCGCACCAACATAATAGAGATACAGAAACACGGTGGCCCCTTGCTTTGAGATAACTCTGCACTATTGCGAGCTGGAAATGCCACTTCCAGTTTAGCTGTGCAGAAGAAGAACAACAAGAAGAAGAAGTATCTCGAAATATGTCCGTCAGGCCCCATCCCTTGAGATATATCTGCAAATACCTCGGAAACCAAACGAGCTATGGCAAAATCTTAAGAGACCTTTTTTGTAGAGAATTATGTTTCCTACAATTTATTTTCTATGATATTTTTTGATCAGAAGCGTAGTTTTCGAGATATATCGAGATATTTAAAAGTTCCGAAGCCGCACCAACATAATAGAGATACACAAACACCGTGGCCCCTTTCTTTGAGATAACTCTGCACTATTGCGAGCTGTAAATGCCACGTCCAGCTTAGCTGTGCAGAAGAAGAACAACAAGAAGAAGAAATATCTCGAAATATGTCCGTCAGGCCCCTTCCCTTGAGATAAATCTGCAAATATCTCGGAAACGAAGCGAGCTATGGCAAAATGTTAAGAGACCTTTTTTGTAGAGAATTAAGTTTCCTACTTTTTATGTTTTATGATATTTTTTGATCAGATGCGTAGTTCTCGAGATATATCAAGATATTTAAAAGTTCCGAAGCCGCACCAACATAATAGAGATACAGAAACACCGTGGCCCCTTTCTTTGAGATAACTCTGCACTATTGCGAGCTGCAAATGCCAGTTCGAGCTTAGCTGTGCGGAAGAAGCACAACAAGAACAAGAAATATCTCGGAATATATCCGTCAGGCCCGTTCCTTTGAGCTGAATCTGCAAATATCTCGGAAACAATGGGAGCTATGGCAAAACGTTGAAGGACCCTTTCTGTAGGAAATTAAGTTTCCTACTATTTATGTTCTATGATATTTTTTGATCAGATGCGTAGTTCTCGAGATATATCAAGATATTTAAAAGTTCCGAAGCCGCACCAACATAATGGAGATACAGAAACACCGTGGCCCCTTTCTTTGAGATAACTCTGCACTAGTGCGAGCCGCAAATGCCACTTCCAGCTTAGCTGTGCAGAAGAAGAACAACAAGAAGAAGAAATATCTCGAAATATGTCCGTCAGGCCCCTTTCCTTGAGATAAATCTGCAAATATCTCGGAAACGAAGCGAGCTATGGCAAAATGTTAAGAGACCTTTTTTGTAGAGAATTAAGTGTCCTACTTTTTATGTTCTATGATATTTTTTGATCAGATGCGCAGTTCTCGAGATATATCAAGATATTTAAAAGCTCCGAAGCCGCACCAACATAATAGAGATACAGAAACACCGTGGCCCCTTTCTTTGAGATAACTCTGCACTATTGCGAGCTGTAAATGCCACTTCCAGCTTAGCTGTGCAGAAGAAGAACAACAAGAAGAAGAAATATCTCGAAATATGTCCGTCAGGCCCCTTCCCTTGAGATATATCTGCAAATATCTCGGAAACGAAGCGAGCTATGCCAAAATGTTAAGAGACCTTTTTTGTAGAGAATTATGTTTCCTACTGTTTATGTTCTATGATATTTTTTGATCAGATGCGTAGTTCTCGAGATATATCAAGATATTTAAAAGTTCCGAAGCCGCACCAACATAATGGAGATACAGAAACACCGTGGCCCCTTTCTTTGAGATAACTCTGCACTAGTGCGAGCCGCAAATGCCACTTCCAGCTTAGCTGTGCAGAAGAAGAACAACAAGAAGAAGAAATATCTCGAAATATGTCCGTCAGGCCCCTTCCCTTGAGATAAATCTGCAAATATCTCGGAAACGAAGCGAGCTATGGCACAATGTTAAGAGACCTTTTTTGTAGAGAATTAAGTTTCCTACTTTTTATGTTCTATGATATTTTTTGATCAGATGCGTAGTTCTCGAGATATATCAAGATATTTAAAAGTTCCGAAGCCGCACCAACATAATAGAGATACAGAAACACCGTGGCCCCTTTCTTTGAGATAACTCTGCACTATTACGAGCTGCAAATGCAACTTCCAGCTTAGCTGGGCAGAAGAAGAACAACATGAAGAAGAAATATCTAGAAATATGTCCGTCAGGCCCCTTCCCTTGAGCTAAATCTGCAAATATCTCGGAAACGATGCGAGCTATGGCAAAATGTTAAGATACCTTTTTTGTAAAGAATTAAGTTTCCTACTTTTTATGTTCTATGATATTTTTTGATCAGATGCGTAGTTCTCGAGATATATCAAGATATTTAAAAGTTCCGAAGCCGCACCAACATAATAGAGATACAGAAACACCGTGGCCCCTTTCTGTGAGATAACTCTGCACTATTGCGAGCTGCAAATGCCAGTTCGAGCTTAGCTGTGCGGAAGAAGCACAACAAGAACAAGAAATATCTCGGAATATATCCCTCAGGCCCGTTCCTTTGAGCTGAATCTGCAAATATCTCGGAAACAATCGGAGCTATGGCAAAACGTTGAGAGACCCTTTCTGTAGGAAATTAAGTTTCCTACTATTTATGTTCTATGATATTTTTTGATCAGATGCGTAGTTCTCGAGATATATCAAGATATTTAAAAGTTCCGAAGCCGCACCAACATAATAGAGATACAGAAACACCGTGGCCCCTTTCTTTGAGATAACTCTGCACTATTGCGAGCTGTAAATGTCACTTCCAGCTTAGCTGTGCAGAAGAAGAACAACAAGAAGAAGAAATATCTCGAAATATGTCCGTCAGGCCCGTTCCTTTGAGATGTATCTGCAAATATCTCGGAAACGCAGCGAGCTATGGCAAAATGTTAAGAGACGTTTTTTGTAGGGAATTATGTTTCCTACAATTTATGTTCTATGATATTTTTTGATCAGAAGCGTAGTTTTCGAGATATATCGAGATATTTAAAAGTTCCGAAGCCGCACCAACATAATAGAGATAGAGAAACACCGTGGCCCCTTTCTTTGAGATAACTCTGCACTATTGCGAGCTGTAAATGCCACTTCCAGCTTAGCTGTGCAGAAGAAGAACAACAAGAAGAAGAAATATCTCGAAATATGTCCGTCAGGCCCGTTCCTTTGAGCTGAATCTGCAAATATCTCGGAAACGAAGCGAGCTATGGCAAAATGTTAAGAGACGTTTTTTGTAGAGAATTAAGTGTCCTACTTTTTATGTTCTATGATATTTTTTGATCAGATGCGCAGTTCTCGAGATATATCAAGATATTTAAAAGCTCCGAAGCCGCACCAACATAATAGAGATACAGAAACACCGTGGCCCCTTTCTTTGAGATAACTCTGCACTATTGCGAGCTGTAAATGCCACTTCCAGCTTAGCTGTGCAGAAGAAGAACAACAAGAAGAAGAAATATCTCGAAATATGTCCGTCAGGCCCGTTCCTTTGAGCTGAATCTGCAAATATCTCGGAAACGAAGCGAGCTATGGCAAAATGTTAAGAGACGTTTTTTGTAGAAAATTATGTTTCCTACAATTTATGTTCTATGATATTTTTTGATCAGAAGCGTAGTTTTCGAGATATATCGAGATATTTAAAAGTTCCGAAGCCGCACCAACATAATAGAGATACAGAAACACCGTGGCCCCTTTCTTTGAGATAACTCTGCACTATTGCGAGCTGTAAATGCCACTTCCAGCTTAGCTGTGCAGAAGAAGAACAACAAGAAGAAGAAATATCTCGAAATATGTCCGTCAGGCCCGTTCCTTTGAGCTGAATCTGCAAATATCTCGGAAACGAAGCGAGCTATGGCAAAATGTTAAGAGACGTTTTTTGTAGAGAATTATGTTTCCTACAATTTATGTTCTATGATATTTTTTGATCAGAAGCGTAGTTTTCGAGATATATCGAGATATTTATAAGTTCCGAAGCCGCACCAACATAATAGAGATACAGAAACACCGTGGCCCCTTTCTTTGAGATAACTCTGCCCTATTGCGAGCTGTAAATGCCACTTCCAGCTTAGCTGTGCAGAAGAAGAACAACAAGAAGAAGAAATATCTCGAAATATGTCCGTCAGGCCCCTTTCCTTGAGATAAATCTGCAAATATCTCGGAAACGAAGCGAGCTATGGCAAAATGTTAAGAGACGTTTTTTGTAGAGAATTATGTTTCCTACAATTTATGTTCTATGATATTTTTTGATCAGAAGCGTAGTTTTCGAGATATATCGAGATATTTAAAAGTTCCGAAGCCGCACCAACATAATAGAGATACAGAAACACCGTGGCCCCTTTCTTTGAGATAACTCTGCCCTATTGCGAGCTGTAAATGCCACTTCCAGCTTAGCTGTGCAGAAGAAGAACAACAAGAAGAAGAAATATCTCGAAATATGTCCGTCAGGCCCCTTTCCTTGAGATAAATCTGCAAATATCTCGGAAACGAAGCGAGCTATGGCAAAATGTTAAGAGACCGTTTTTGCAGAGAATTACGTTTTCTACAATTTATGTTCTATGATATTTTTTGATCAGAAGCGTAGTTTTCGAGATATATCGAGATATTTAAAAGTTCCGAAGCCGCACCAACATAATAGAGATACAGAAACACCGTGGCCCCTTTCTTTGAGATAACTCTGCACTATTGCGAGCTGCAAATGCCACTTCCAGCTTAGCTGTGCAGAAGAAGAACAACAAGAAGAAGAAATATCTCGAAATATGTCCGTCAGGCCCCTTCCCTTGAGATAAATCTGCAAATATCTCGGAAACCAAGCGAGCTATGGCAAAATGTTAAGAGACCTTTTTTGTAGAGAATTAAGTTTCCTACTTTTTATGTTCTATGATATTTTTTGATCAGAAGCGTAGTTTTCGAGATATATCGAGATATTTAAAAGTTCCGAAGCCGCACCAACATAATAGAGATACAGAAACACCGTGGCCCCTTTCTTTGAGATAACTCTGCACTATTGCGAGCTGCAAATGCCACTTCCAGCTTAGCTGTGCAGAAGTAGAACAACAAGAAGAAGAAATATCTTGAAATATGTCCGTCAGGCCCCTTCCCTTGAGATGTATCTGCAAATATCTCGGAAACGAAGCGAGCTATGGCAAAATGTTAAGAGACCTTTTTTGTAGAGAATTAAGTTTCCTACTTTTTACGTTCTATGATATTTTTTGATCAGAAGCGTAGTTTTCGAGATATATCGAGATATTTAAAAGTTCCGAAGCCGCACCAACATAATAGAGATACAGAAACACCGTGGCCCCTTTCTTTGAGATAACTCTGCACTAGTGCGAGCCGCAAATGCCACTTCCAGCTTAGCTGTGCAGAAGAAGAACAACAAGAAGAAGAAATATCTCGTAATATGTCCGTCAGGCCCCTTCCCTTGAGATAAATCTGCAAATATCTCGGAAACGAAGCGAGCTATGGCAAAATGTTAAGAGACCTTTTTTGTAGAGAATTAAGTTTCCTACTTTTTATGTTCTATGATATTTTTTGATCAGATGCGTAGTTCTCGAGATATATCGAGATATTTAAAAGTTCCGAAGCCGCACCAACATAATAGAGATACAGAAACACCGTGGCCCCTTTCTTTGAGACAACTCTGCACTATTGCGAGCTGCAAATGCCACTTCCAGCTTAGCTGTGCAGAAGAAGAACAACAAGAAGAAGAAATATCTCGAAATATGTCCGTCAGGCCCCTTCCCTTGAGATATATCTGCAAATATCTCGGAAACGAAGCGAGCTATGGCAAAATGTTAAGAGACCTTTTTTGTAGAGAATTATGTTTTCTACAATTTATGTTCTATGATATATTTTGATCAGAAGCGTAGTTTTCGAGATATATCGAGATATTTAAAAGTTCCGAAGCCGCACCAACATAATAGAGATACAGAAACACCGTGGCCCCTTTCTTTGAGATAACTCTGCACTATTGCGAGCTGCAAATGCCACTTCCAGCTTAGCTGTGCAGAAGAGGAACAACAAGAAGAAGAAATATCTTGAAATATGTCCGTCAGGCCCCTTCCCTTGAGATGTATCTGCAAATATCTCGGAAACTAAGCGAGCTATGGCAAAATGTTAAGAGACCTTTTTTGTAGAGAATTAAGTTTCCTACTTTTTATGTTCTACGATATTTTTTGATCAGATGCGTAGTTCTCGAGATATATCAAGATATTTAAAAGTTCCGATGCCGCACCAACATAATAGAGATACAGAAACACCGTGGCCCCTTTCTTTGAGATGCACTAGTGCGAGCCGCAAATGCCACTTCCAACTTAGCTGTGCAAAAGAAGAACAACAAGAAGAAGAAATATCTCGAAACATGTCCGTCAGGCCCCTTCCCTTGAGATAAATCTGCAAATATCTCGGAAACGAAGCGGGCTATGGCAAAATGTTAAGAGACCTTTTTTGTAGAGAATTAAGTTTGCTACTTTTTATGTTCTATCATATTTTTTGATCAGACGCGTAGTTCTCGAGATATATCAAGATATTTGAAAGTTCCGAAGCCGCACCAACATAATAGAGATACAGAAACACCGCGGCCCCTTTCTTTGAGATAACTCTGCACTAGTGCGAGCCGCAAATGCCACTTCCAGCTTAGCTGTGCAGAAGAAGAACAACAAGAAGAAGAAATATCTCGAAATATGTCCGTCAGGCCCCTTCCCTTGAGATAAATCTGCACATATCTCTGAAACGAAGCGAGCTATGGCAAAATGTTAAGAGACCTTTTTTGTAGAGAATTAAGTTTCCTACTTTTTATGTTCTATGATATTTTTTGATCAGATGCGTGGTTCTCGAGATATATCAAGATATTTAAAAGTTCCGAAGCCGCACCAACATAATAGAGATACAGAAACACCGTGGCCCCTTTCTTTGAGATAACTCTGCACTATTGCGAGCTGCAAATGCCACTTCCAGCTTAGCTGTGCAGGAGAAGAACAACAAGAAGAAGAAATATCTCGAAATATGTCCGTCAGGCCCCTTCCCTTGAGATATATCTGCAAATATCTCGGAAACGAAGCGAGCTGTGGCAAAATGTTAAGAGACCTTTTTTGTAGAGAATTATGTTTTCTACAATTTATGTTCTATGATATTTTTTGATCAAAAGCGTAGTTTTCGAGATATATCGAGATATTTAAAAGTTCCGAAGCCGCACCAACATAATAGAGATACAGAAACACCGTGGCCCCTTTCTTTGAGATAACTCTGCACTATTGCGAGCTGCAAATGCCACTTCCAGCTTAGCTGTACAGAAGAAGAACAACAAGAAGAAGAAATATCTCGAAATATGTCCGTCAGGCCCCTTCCCTTGAGATAAATCTGCAAATATCTCGGAAACGAAGAGAGCTATGGCAAAATGTTAAGAGACCTTTTTTGTAGAGAATTAAGTTTCCTACTTTTTATGTTCTATGATATTTTTTGATCAGATGCGTAGTTCTCGAGATATATCAAGATATTTAAAAGCTCCGAAGCCGCACCAACATAATAGAGATACAGAAACACCGTGGCCCCTTTCTTTGAGATAACTCTGCACTATTGCGAGCTGTAAATGCCACTTCCAGCTTAGCTGTGCAGAAGAAGAACAACAAGAAGAAGAAATATCTCGAAATATGTCCGTCAGGCCCCTTCCCTTGAGATATATCTGCAAATATCTCGGAAACGAAGCGAGCTATGGCAAAATGTTAAGAGACCTTTTTTGCAGAGAATTATGTTTCCTACAATTTAGGTTCTATGATATTTTTTGATCAGAAGCGTAGTTTTCGAGATATATCGAGATATTTGAAAGTTCCGAAGCCGCACCAACATAATAGAGATACAGAAACACCGTGGCCCCTTTCTTTGAGATAACTCTGCACTAGTGCGAGCCGCAAATGCCACTTCCAGCCTAGCTGTGCAGAAGAAGAACAACAAGAAGAAGAAATATCTCGAAATATGTCCGTCAGGCCCCTTCCCTTGAGATAAATCTGCAAATATCTCGGAAACGAAGCGAGCTATGGCAAAATGTTAAGAGACCTTTTTTGTGGAGAATTAAGTTTCCTACTTTTTATGTTCTATGATATTTTTTGATCAGATGCGTAGTTCTCGAGATATATCAAGATATTTAAAAGTTCCGAAGCCGCACCAACATAATAGAGATACAGAAACTCCGTGGCCCCTTTCTTTGAGATAACTCTGCACTATTGCGAGCTGCAAATGCCACTTCTAGCTTAGCTGTGCAGAGGAAGAACAACAAGAAGAAGAAATATCTCGAAATATGTCCGTTAGGCCCGTTCCTTTGAGCTTAATCTGCAAATATCTCGGAAACGAAACGAGCTATTGCAAAATGTTAAGAGACGTTTTTTGTAGAGAATTATGTTTCCTACAATTCATGTTCTATGATATTTTTTGATCAGAAGCGTAGTTCTCGAGATATATCGAGATATTTAAAAGTTCCGAAGCCGCACCAACATAATAGAGATACAGAAACACCGTGGCCCCTTTCTTTGAGATAACTCTGCACTATTGCGAGCTGCAAATGCCACTTCCAGCTTAGCTGTACAGAAGAAGAACAACAAGAAGAAGAAATATCTCGAAATATGTCCGTTAGGCCCCTTCCCTTGAGATAAATCTGCAAATATCTCGGAAACGAAGCGAGCTATGGCAAAATGTTAAGAGACCTTTTTTGTAGAGAATTATGTTTCCTACAATTTATGTTCTATGATATTTTTTGATCAGAAGCGTAGTTTTCGAGATATATCGAGATATTTAAAAGTTCCGAAGCCGCACCAACATAATAGAGATACAGAAACACCGTGGCCCCTTTCTTTGAGATAACTCTGCACTAGTGCGAGCCGCAAATGCCACTTCCAGCTTAGCTGTGCAGAAGAAGAACAACAAGAAGAAGAAATATCTCGACATATGTCCGTCAGGCCCCTTCCCTTGAGATAAATCCGCAAATATCTCGGAAACAAAGCGAGCTATGGCAAAATGTTGAGAGACCTTTTTTGTAGAGAATTAAGTTTCCTACTTTTTATGTTCTATGATATTTTTTGATCAGATGCGTAGTTCTCGAGATATATCAAGATATTTAAAAGTTCCGAAGCCCCACCAACATAATAGAGATACAGAAACACCGTGGCCCCTTTCTTTGAGATAACTCTGCACTATTGCGAGCTGTAAATGCCACTTCCAGCTTAGCTGTGCAGAAGAAGAACAACAAGAAGAAGAAATATCTCGAAATATGTCCGTCAGGCCCCTTCCCTTGAGATATATCTGCAAATATGTCGGAAACGAAGCGAGCTATGGAAAAATGTTAAGAGACCTTTTTTGCAGAGAATTATGTTTCCTACAATTTAGGTTCTATGATATTTTTTGATCAGAAGCGTAGTTTTCGAGATATATCGAGATATTTGAAAGTTCCGAAGCCGCACCAACATAATAGAGATACAGAAACACCGTGGCCCCTTTCTTTGAGATAACTCTGCACTAGTGCGAGCCGCAAATGCCACTTCCAGCCTAGCTGTGCAGAAGAAGAACAACAAGAAGAAGAAATATCTCGAAATATGTCCGTCAGGCCCCTTCCCTTGAGATAAATCTGCAAATATCTCGGAAACGAAGCGAGCTATGGCAAAATGTTAAGAGACCTTTTTTGTGGAGAATTAAGTTTCCTACTTTTTATGTTCTATGATATTTTTTGATCAGATGCGTAGTTCTCGAGATATATCAAGATATTTAAAAGTTCCGAAGCCGCACCAACATAATAGAGATACAGAAACTCCGTGGCCCCTTTCTTTGAGATAACTCTGCACTATTGCGAGCTGCAAATGCCACTTCTAGCTTAGCTGTGCAGAGGAAGAACAACAAGAAGAAGAAATATCTCGAAATATGTCCGTTAGGCCCGTTCCTTTGAGCTTAATCTGCAAATATCTCGGAAACGAAACGAGCTATTGCAAAATGTTAAGAGACGTTTTTTGTAGAGAATTATGTTTCCTACAATTCATGTTCTATGATATTTTTTGATCAGAAGCGTAGTTCTCGAGATATATCGAGATATTTAAAAGTTCCGAAGCCGCACCAACATAATAGAGATACAGAAACACCGTGGCCCCTTTCTTTGAGATAACTCTGCACTATTGCGAGCTGCAAATGCCACTTCCAGCTTAGCTGTACAGAAGAAGAACAACAAGAAGAAGAAATATCTCGAAATATGTCCGTTAGGCCCCTTCCCTTGAGATAAATCTGCAAATATCTCGGAAACGAAGCGAGCTATGGCAAAATGTTAAGAGACCTTTTTTGTAGAGAATTATGTTTCCTACAATTTATGTTCTATGATATTTTTTGATCAGAAGCGTAGTTTTCGAGATATATCGAGATATTTAAAAGTTCCGAAGCCGCACCAACATAATAGAGATACAGAAACACCGTGGCCCCTTTCTTTGAGATAACTCTGCACTAGTGCGAGCCGCAAATGCCACTTCCAGCTTAGCTGTGCAGAAGAAGAACAACAAGAAGAAGAAATATCTCGACATATGTCCGTCAGGCCCCTTCCCTTGAGATAAATCCGCAAATATCTCGGAAACAAAGCGAGCTATGGCAAAATGTTGAGAGACCTTTTTTGTAGAGAATTAAGTTTCCTACTTTTTATGTTCTATGATATTTTTTGATCAGATGCGTAGTTCTCGAGATATATCAAGATATTTAAAAGTTCCGAAGCCCCACCAACATAATAGAGATACAGAAACACCGTGGCCCCTTTCTTTGAGATAACTCTGCACTATTGCGAGCTGTAAATGCCACTTCCAGCTTAGCTGTGCAGAAGAAGAACAACAAGAAGAAGAAATATCTCGAAATATGTCCGTCAGGCCCCTTCCCTTGAGATATATCTGCAAATATGTCGGAAACGAAGCGAGCTATGGAAAAATGTTAAGAGACCTTTTTTGCAGAGAATTATGTTTCCTACAATTTAGGTTCTATGATATTTTTTGATCAGAAGCGTAGTTTTCGAGATATATCGAGATATTTGAAAGTTCCGAAGCCGCACCAACATAATAGAGATACAGAAACACCGTGGCCCCTTTCTTTGAGATAACTCTGCACTAGTGCGAGCCGCAAATGCCACTTCCAGCCTAGCTGTGCAGAAGAAGAACAACAAGAAGAAGAAATATCTCGAAATATGTCCGTCAGGCCCCTTCCCTTGAGATAAATCTGCAAATATCTCGGAAACGAAGCGAGCTATGGCAAAATGTTAAGAGACCTTTTTTGTGGAGAATTAAGTTTCCTACTTTTTATGTTCTATGATATTTTTCGATCAGATGCGTAGTTCTCGAGATATATCAAGATATTTAAAAGTTCCGAAGCCGCACCAACATAATAGAGATACAGAAACACCGTGGCCCCTTTCTTTGAGATTACTCCGCACTATTGCGAGCTGCAAATGCCACTTCCAGCTTAGCTGTGCAGAAGAAGAACAACAAGAAGAAGAAATATCTCGAAATATGTCCGTCAGGCCCCTTCCCTTGAGATAAATCTGCAAATATCTCGGAAACGAAGCGAGCTATGGCAAAATGTTAAGAGACCTTTTTTGTGGAGAATTAAGTTTCCTACTTTTTATGTTCTATGATATTTTTTGATCAGATGCGTAGTTCTCGAGATATATCAAGATATTTAAAAGTTCCGAAGCCGCACCAACATAATAGAGATACAGAAACACCGTGGCCCCTTTCTTTGAGATAACTCTGCACTAGTGCGAGCTGCAAATGCCACTTCCAGCTTAGCTGTACAGAAGAAGAACAACAAGAAGAAGAAATATCTCGAAATATGTCCGTCAGGCCCCTTCCCTTGAGATAAATCTGCAAATATCTCGGAAACGAAGCGAGCTATGGCAAAATGTTAAGAGACGTTTTTTGTGGAGAATTAAGTTTCCTACTTTTTATGTTCTATGATATTTTTTGATCAGATGCGTAGTTCTCGAGATATATCAAGATATTTAAAAGTTCCGAAGCCGCACCAACATAATAGAGATACAGAAACTCCGTGGCCCCTTTCTTTGAGATAACTCTGCACTATTGCGAGCTGCAAATGCCACTTCTAGCTTAGCTGTGCAGAGGAAGAACAACAAGAAGAAGAAATATCTCGAAATATGTCCGTTAGGCCCGTTCCTTTGAGCTTAATCTGCAAATATCTCGGAAACGAAACGAGCTATGGCAAAATGTTAAGAGACGTTTTTTGTAGAGAATTATGTTTCCTACAATTTATGTTCTATGATATTTTTTGATCAGAAGCGTAGTTCTCGAGATATATCGAGATATTTAAAAGTTCCGAAGCCGCACCAACATAATAGAGATACAGAAACACCGTGGCCCCTTTCTTTGAGATAACTCTGCACTATTGCGAGCTGCAAATGCCACTTCCAGCTTAGCTGTACAGAAGAAGAACAACAAGAAGAAGAAATATCTCGAAATATGTCCGTCAGGCCCCTTCCCTTGAGATAAATCTGCAAATATCTCGGAAACGAAGAGAGCTATGGCAAAATGTTAAGAGACCTTTTTTGTAGAGAATTAAGTTTCCTACTTTTTATGTTGTATGATATTTTTTGATCAGATGCGTAGTTCTCGAGATATATCAAGATATTTAAAAGCTCCGAAGCCGCACCAACATAATAGAGATACAGAAACACCGTGGCCCCTTTCTTTGAGATAACTCTGCACTATTGCGAGCTGTAAATGCCACTTCCAGCTTAGCTGTGCAGAAGAAGAACAACAAGAAGAAGAAATATCTCGAAATATGTCCGTCAGGCCCCTTCCCTTGAGATATATCTGCAAATATCTCGGAAACGAAGCGAGCTATGGCAAAATGTTAAGAGACCTTTTTTGTAGACAATTAAGTTTCCTACTTTTTATGTTCTATGATATTTTTTGATCAGATGCGTAGTTCTCGAGATATATCAAGATATTTAAAAGTTCCGAAGCCGCACCAACATAATAGAGATACAGAAACACCGTGGCCCCTTTCTTTGAGATAACTCTGCACTATTGCGAGCTGTAAATGCCACTTCCAGCTTAGCTGTGCAGAAGAAGAACAACAAGAAGAAGAAATATCTCGAAATATGTCCGTCAGGCCCCTTCCCTTGAGATAAATCTGCAAATATCTCGGAAACGAAGCGAGCTATGGCAAAATGTTAAGAGACCTTTTTTGTGGAGAATTAAGTTTCCTACTTTTTATGTTCTATGATATTTTTTGATCAGATGCGTAGTTCTCGAGATATATCAAGATATTTAACAGTTCCGAAGCTGCACCAACATAATAGAGGTACAGAAACACCGTGGCCTCTTTCTTTGAGATAACTCTGCACTATTGCGAGCTGCAAATGCCACTTCCAGCTCAGCTGTGCAGAAGAAGAACGAGAAGAAGAAGAAATATCTCGAAATATGTCCGTCAGGCCCCTTCCCTTGAGAGAAATCTGCAAATATCTCGGAAACGAAGCTAGCTATGGCAAAATCTTAAGCGACCATTTTTGTAGAGAATTAAGTTTCCTACTTTTTATGTTCTATGATATTTTTTGATCAGAAGCGTAGTTTTCGAGATATATCGAGATATTTAAAAGTTCCGAAGCCGCACCAACATAATAGAGATACAGAAACACCGTGGCCTCTTTCCTTGAGATAACTCTGCACTATTGCGAGCTGCAAATGCCACTTCCAGCTTAGCTGTGCAGATGAAGAACAACAAGGAGAAGAAATATCTCAAAATATGTCCGTCAGGCCCCTTCCCTTGAGATAAATCTGCAAATATCTCGGAAACGAAGCGAGCTATGGCAAAATGTTAAGAGACGTTTTTGTAGAGAATTAAGTTTCCTACTTTTTATGTTCTATGTTATTTTTTGATCAGATGCGTAGTTCTCGAGATATATCAAGATATTTAACAGTTCCGAAGCTGCACCAACATAATAGAGGTACAGAAACACCGTGGCCTCTATCTGAGATAACTCTGCACTATTGCGAGCTGCAAATGCCACTTACAGCTTAGCTGTGCAGAAGAAGAACAACAAGAAGAAGAAATATCTCGAAATATGTCCGTCAGGCACCTTCCCTTGAGATAAATCTGCAAATACCTCGGAAACGAAGCGAGCTATGGCAAAATGTTAGGAGACCTTTTTTGTAGACAATTAAGTTTCCTACTTTTTATGTTCTATGATATTTTTTGATCAGATGCGTAGTTCTCGAGATATATCAAGATATTTAAAAGTTCCGAAACCGCACCAACATAATAGAGATACAGAAACACCGTGGCCCCTTTCTTTGAGATAACTCTGCACTATTGCGAGCTGCAAATGCCACGTCCAGCTTAGCTGTGCAGAAGAAGAACAACAAGAAGAAGAAATATCTCGAAATATGTCCGTCATGCCCCTTCCCTTGAGATATATCTGCAAATATCTCGGAAACGAAACGAGCTATGGCAAAATGTTAAGAGACCTTTTTTGTAGAGAATTATGTTTCCTACTTTTTATGTTCTATGATATTTTTTGATCAGATGCGTAGTTCTCGAGATATATCAAGATATTTAAAAGTTCCGAAGCCGCACCAACATAATAGGGATACAGAAACACCGTGGCCCCTTTCTTTGAGATAACTCTGCACTATTGCGAGCTGCAAATGCCACTTCCAGCTTAGCTGTGCAGAAGAAGAACAACAAGAAGAAGAAATATCTCGAAATATGTCCGTCAGGCCCCTTCCCTTGAGATAAATCTCCAAATATCTCGGAAACGAAGCGAGGTATGGCAAAATGTTAAGAGACCTTTTTTGTAGAGAATTATGTTTCCTACAATTTATGTTCTATGATATTTTTTGATCAGAAGCGTAGTTTTCGAGATATATCGAGATATTTAAAAGTTCCGAAGCCGCACAAACATAATAGAGATACAGAAACACCGTGGCCCCTTTCTTTGAGATAACTCTGCACTATTGCGAGCTGGAAATGCCACTTCCAGTTTAGCTGTGCAGAAGAAGAACAACAAGAAGAAGAAATATCTCGAAATATGTCCGTCAGGCCCCTTCGCTTGAGATAAATCTGCAAATATCTCGGAAACGAAGCGAGCTATGGCAAAATGTTAAGAGACCTTTTTTGTATAGAATTATGTTTCCTACACTTTATGTTCTATGATATTTTTTGATCAGATGCGTAGTTCTCGAGATATATCAAGATATTTAAAAGTTCCGAAACCGCAACAACATAATAGAGATACAGAAACACCGTGGCCCCTTTCTTTGAGATAACTCTGCACTATTGCGAGCTGCAAATGCCACTTCCAGCTTAGCTGTGCAGAAGAAGAACAACAAGAAGAAGAAATATCTCGAAATATGTCCGTCAGGCCCCTTCCCTTGAGATAAATCTGCAAATATCTCGGAAACGAAGCGAGCTATGGCAAAATGTTAAGAGACCTTTTTTGTAGAGAATTATGTTTCCTACAATTTATGTTCTATGATATTTTTTGATCAGAAGCGTAGTTTTCGTGATATATCGAGATATTTAAAAGTTCCGAAGCCGCACAAACATAATAGAGATACAGAAACACCGTGGCCCCTTTCTTTGAGATAACTCTGCACTATTGCGAGCTGGAAATGCCACTTCCAGTTTAGCTGTGCAGAAGAAGAACAACAAGAATAAGAAATATCTCGAAATATGTCCGTTAGGCCCCTTCCCTTGAGATAAATCTGCAAATATCTCGGAATCGAAGCGAGATATGGCAAAATGTTAAGAGACCTTTTTTGTAGAGAATTAAGTTTCCTACTTTTTATCTTGTATGATATTTTTTGATCAGATGCGTAGTTCTCGAGATATATCAAGATATTTAAAAGTTCCGAAGCCGCACCAACATAATAGAGATACAGAAACACCGTGGCCCCTTTCTTTGAGATAACTCTGCGCTATTGCGAGCTGGAAACGCCACTTCCAGTTTAGCTGTGCAGAAGAAAAACAACAAGAAGAAGAAATATCTCGAAATATGTCCGTCAGGCCCCTTCCCTTGAGATATATCTGCAAATATCTCGGAAACGAAACGAGCTATGGCAAAATGTTAAGAGAGCTTTTTTGTAGAGAATTATGTTTCCTACAATTTATGTTCTATGATATTTTTTGATCAGAAGCGTAGTTTTCGAGATATATCCAGATATTTAAAAGTTCCGAAGCCGCACCAACATAATAGAGATACAGAAACACCGTGGCCCCTTTCTTTGAGATAACTCTGCACTAGTGCGAGCCGCAAATGCCACTTCCAGCTCAGCTGTGCAGAAGAAGAACAAGAAGAAGAAGAAATATCTCGAAATATGTCCGTCAGGCCCCTTCCCTTGAGAGAAATCTGCAAATATCTCGGAAACGAAGCTAGCTATGGCAAAATCTTAAGCGACCATTTTTGTAGAGAATTAAGTTTCCTACTTTTTATGTTCTATGATATTTTTTGATCAGATGCGTAGTTCTCGAGATATATCAAGATATTTAAAAGTTCCGAAGCCGCACCAACATAATAGAGATACAGAAACACCGTGGCCCCTTTCTTTGAGATAACTCTGCACTATTGCGAGCTGCAAATGCCACTTCCAGCTCAGCTGTGCAGAAGAAGAACAAGAAGAAGAAGAAATATCTCGAAATATGTCCGTCAGGCCCCTTCCCTTGAGATAAATCTGCAAATATCTCGGAAACGAAGCTAGCTATGGCAAAATCTTAAGCGACCTTTTTTGTAGAGACTTATGTTTCCTACAATTTACGTTCTATGATATTTTTTGATCAGAAGCGTAGTTTTCGAGATATATCGAGATATTTAAAAGTTCCGAAGCCGCACCAACATAATAGAGATACAGAAACACCGTGGCCCCTTTCCTTGAGATAACTCTGCACTATTGCGAGCTGCAAGTGCCACTTCCAGCTTAGCTGTGCAGATGAAGAACAACAAGGAGAAGAAATATCTCAAAATATGTCCGTCAGGCCCCTTCCCTTGAGATAAATCTGCAAATATCTCGGAAACGAAGCGAGCTATGGCAAAATGTTAAGAGACGTTTTTGTAGAGAATTAAGTTTCCTACTTTTTATGTTCTATGATATTTTTTGATCAGATGCGTAGTTCTCGAGATATATCAAGATATTTAACAGTTCCGAAGCTGCACCAACATAATAGAGGTACAGAAACACCGTGGCCTCTTTCTTTGAGATAACTCTGCACTATTGCGAGCTGCAAATGCCACTTCCAGCTCAGCTGTGCAGAAGAAGAACAAGAAGAAGAAGAAATATCTCGAAATATGTCCGTCAGGCCCCTTCCCTTGAGATAAATCTGCAAAGATCTCCGAAACGAAGCTAGCTATGGCAAAATCTTAAGCGACCATTTTTGTAGAGAATTAAGTTTCCTACTTTTTATGTTCTATGATATTTTTTGATCAGATGCGTAGTTCTCGAGATATATCAAGATATTTAAAAGTTCCGAAGCCGCACCAACATAATAGAGATACAGAAACACCGTGGCCCCTTTCTTTGAGATAACTCTGCACTATTGCGAGCTGCAAATGCCACTTCCAGCTCAGCTGTGCAGAAGAAGAACAAGAAGAAGAAGAAATATCTCGAAATATGTCCGTCAGGCCCCTTCCCTTGAGATAAATCTGCAAATATCTCGGAACCGAAGCGAGCTATGGCAAAATGTTAAGAGACCTTTTTTGTAGAGAATTAGGCTTCCTACTTTTTATCTTCTATGGTATTTTTTGATCAGATGCGTAGTTCTCGAGATATATCAAGATATTTAAAAGTTCCGAAGCCGCACCAACATAATAGAGATACAGAAACACCGTGGCCCCTTTCTTTGAGATAACTCTGCACTATTGCGAGCTGTAAATGCCAGTTCCAGCTTAGCTGTGCAGAAGAAGAACAACAAGAAGAAGAAATATCTCGAAATATGTCCGTCAGGCCCTTCCCTTGAGATAAATCTGCAAATATCTCGGAAACGAAACGAGCTATGGCAAAATGTTAAGAGACCTTTTTGTAGAGAATTATGTTTCCTACAATTTATGTTCTATGATATTTTTTGATCAGAAGCGTAGTTTTCGAGATATATCCAGATATTTAAAAGTTCCGAAGCCGCACCAACATAATACAGATACAGAAACACCGTGGCCCCTTTCTTTGAGATAACTCTGCACTAGTGCGAGCCGCAAATGCCACTTCCAGCTCAGCTGTGCAGAAGAAGAACAAGAAGAAGAAGAAATATCTCGAAATATGTCCGTCAGGCCCCTTCCCTTGAGAGAAATCTGCAAATATCTCGGAAACGAAGCTAGCTATGGCAAAATCTTAAGCGACCATTTTTGTAGAGAATTAAGTTTCCTACTTTTTATGTTCTATGATATTTTTTGATCAGATGCGTAGTTCTCGAGATATATCAAGATATTTAAAAGTTCCGAAGCCGCACCAACATAATAGAGATACAGAAACACCGTGGCCCCTTTCTTTGAGATAACTCTGCACTATTGCGAGCTGCAAATGCCACTTCCAGCTCAGCTGTGCAGAAGAAGAACAAGAAGAAGAAGAAATATCTCGAAATATGTCCGTCAGGCCCCTTCCCTTGAGATAAATCTGCAAATATCTCGGAAACGAAGCTAGCTATGGCAAAATCTTAAGCGACCTTTTTTGTAGAGACTTATGTTTCCTACAATTTACGTTCTATGATATTTTTTGATCAGAAGCGTAGTTTTCGAGATATATCGAGATATTTAAAAGTTCCGAAGCCGCACCAACATAATAGAGATACAGAAACACCGTGGCCCCTTTCCTTGAGATAACTCTGCACTATTGCGAGCTGCAAGTGCCACTTCCAGCTTAGCTGTGCAGATGAAGAACAACAAGGAGAAGAAATATCTCAAAATATGTCCGTCAGGCCCCTTCCCTTGAGATAAATCTGCAAATATCTCGGAAACGAAGCGAGCTATGGCAAAATGTTAAGAGACGTTTTTGTAGAGAATTAAGTTTCCTACTTTTTATGTTCTATGATATTTTTTGATCAGATGCGTAGTTCTCGAGATATATCAAGATATTTAACAGTTCCGAAGCTGCACCAACATAATAGAGGTACAGAAACACCGTGGCCTCTTTCTTTGAGATATCTCTGCACTATTGCGAGCTGCAAATGCCACTTCCAGCTCAGCTGTGCAGAAGAAGAACAAGAAGAAGAAGAAATATCTCGAAATATGTCCGTCAGGCCCCTTCCCTTGAGATAAATCTGCAAAGATCTCCGAAACGAAGCTAGCTATGGCAAAATCTTAAGCAACCATTTTTGTAGAGAATTAAGTTTCCTACTTTTTATGTTCTATGATATTTTTTGATCAGATGCGTAGTTCTCGAGATATATCAAGATATTTAAAAGTTCCGAAGCCGCACCAACATAATAGAGATACAGAAACACCGTGGCCCCTTTCTTTGAGATAACTCTGCACTATTGCGAGCTGCAAATGCCACTTCCAGCTCAGCTGTGCAGAAGAAGAACAAGAAGAAGAAGAAATATCTCGAAATATGTCCGTCAGGCCCCTTCCCTTGAGATGAATCTGCAAATATCTCGGAAACGAAGCTAGCTATGGCAAAATCTTAAGCGACCTTTTTTGTAGAGACTTATGTTTCCTACAATTTACGTTCTATGATATTTTTTGATCAGAAGCGTAGTTTTCGAGATATATCGAGATATTTAAAAGTTCCGAAGCCGCACCAACATAATAGAGATACAGAAACACCGTGGCCCCTTTCCTTGAGATAACTCTGCACTATTGCGAGCTGCAAGTGCCACTTCCAGCTTAGCTGTGCAGATGAAGAACAACAAGGAGAAGAAATATCTCAAAATATGTCCGCCAGGCCCCTTCCCTTGAGATAAATCTGCAAATATCTCGGAAACGAAGCGAGCTATGGCAAAATGTTAACAGACGTTTTTGTAGAGAATTAAGTTTCCTACTTTTTATGTTCTATGATATTTTTTGATCAGATGCGTAGTTCTCGAGATATATCAAGATATTTAACAGTTCCGAAGCTGCACCAACATAATAGAGGTACAGAAACACCGTGGCCTCTTTCTTTGAGATAACTCTGCACTATTGCGAGCTGGAAATGCCACTTCCAGCTCAGCTGTGCAGAAGAAGAACGAGAAGAAGAAGAAATATCTCGAAATATGTCCGTCAGGCCCCTTCCCTTGAGAGAAATCTGCAAATATCTCGGAAACGAAGCTAGCTATGGCAAAATCTTAAGCGACCATTTTTGTAGAGAATTAAGTTTCCTACTTTTTATGTTCTATGATATTTTTTGATCAGAAGCGTAGTTTTCGAGATATATCGAGATATTTAAAAGTTCCGAAGCCGCACCAACATAATAGAGATACAGAAACACCGTGGCCTCTTTCCTTGAGATAACTCTGCACTATTGCGAGCTGCAAATGCCACTTCCAGCTTAGCTGTGCAGATGAAGAACAACAAGGAGAAGAAATATCTCAAAATATGTCCGTCAGGCCCCTTCCCTTGAGATAAATCTGCAAATATCTCGGAAACGAAGCGAGCTATGGCAAAATGTTAAGAGACGTTTTTGTAGAGAATTAAGTTTCCTACTTTTTATGTTCTATGTTATTTTTTGATCAGATGCGTAGTTCTCGAGATATATCAAGATATTTAACAGTTCCGAAGCTGCACCAACAAAATAGAGGTACAGAAACACCGTGGCCTCTATCTGAGATAACTCTGCACTATTGCGAGCTGCAAATGCCACTTACAGCTTAGCTGTGCAGAAGAAGAACAACAAGAAGAAGAAATATCTCGAAATATGTCCGTCAGGCACCTTCCCTTGAGATAAATCTGCAAATACCTCGGAAACGAAGCGAGCTATGGCAAAATGTTAGGAGACCTTTTTTGTAGACAATTAAGTTTCCTACTTTTTATGTTCTATGATATTTTTTGATCAGATGCGTAGTTCTCGAGATATATCAAGATATTTAAAAGTTCCGAAACCGCACCAACATAATAGAGATACAGAAACACCGTGGCCCCTTTCTTTGAGATAACTCTGCACTATTGCGAGCTGCAAATGCCACGTCCAGCTTAGCTGTGCAGAAGAAGAACAACAAGAAGAAGAAATATCTCGAAATATGTCCGTCATGCCCCTTCCCTTGAGATATATCTGCAAATATCTCGGAAACGAAACGAGCTATGGCAAAATGTTAAGAGACCTTTTTTGTAGAGAATTATGTTTCCTACTTTTTATGTTCTATGATATTTTTTGATCAGATGCGTAGTTCTCGAGATATATCAAGATATTTAAAAGTTCCGAAGCCGCACCAACATAATAGAGATACAGAAACACCGTGGCCCCTTTCTTTGAGATAACTCTGCACTATTGCGAGCTGCAAATGCCACTTCCAGCTTAGCTGTGCAGAAGAAGAACAACAAGAAGAAGAAATATCTCGAAATATGTCCGTCAGGCCCCTTCCCTTGAGATAAATCTCCAAATATCTCGGAAACGAAGCGAGGTATGGCAAAATGTTAAGAGACCTTTTTTGTAGAGAATTATGTTTCCTACAATTTATGTTCTATGATATTTTTTGATCAGAAGCGTAGTTTTCGAGATATATCGAGATATTTAAAAGTTCCGAAGCCGCACAAACATAATAGAGATACAGAAACACCGTGGCCCCTTTCTTTGAGATAACTCTGCACTATTGCGAGCTGGAAATGCCACTTCCAGTTTAGCTGTGCAGAAGAAGAACAACAAGAAGAAGAAATATCTCGAAATATGTCCGTCAGGCCCCTTCGCTTGAGATAAATCTGCAAATATCTCGGAAACGAAGCGAGCTATGGCAAAATGTTAAGAGACCTTTTTTGTATAGAATTATGTTTCCTACAATTTATGTTCTATGATATTTTTTGATCAGAAGCGTAGTTTTCGTGATATATCGAGATATTTAAAAGTTCCGAAGCCGCACAAACATAATAGAGATACAGAAACACCGTGGCCCCTTTCTTTGAGATAACTCTGCACTATTGCGAGCTGGAAATGCCACTTCCAGTTTAGCTGTGCAGAAGAAGAACAACAAGAATAAGAAATATCTCGAAATATGTCCGTTAGGCCCCTTCCCTTGAGATAAATCTGCAAATATCTCGGAATCGAAGCGAGATATGGCAAAATGTTAAGAGACCTTTTTTGTAGAGAATTAAGTTTCCTACTTTTTATCTTGTATGATATTTTTTGATCAGATGCGTAGTTCTCGAGATATATCAAGATATTTAAAAGTTCCGAAGCCGCACCAACATAATAGAGATACAGAAACACCGTGGCCCCTTTCTTTGAGATAACTCTGCGCTATTGCGAGCTGGAAACGCCACTTCCAGTTTAGCTGTGCAGAAGAAAAACAACAAGAAGAAGAAATATCTCGAAATATGTCCGTCAGGCCCCTTCCCTTGAGATATATCTGCAAATATCTCGGAAACGAAACGAGCTATGGCAAAATGTTAAGAGAGCTTTTTTGTAGAGAATTATGTTTCCTACAATTTATGTTCTATGATATTTTTTGATCAGAAGCGTAGTTTTCGAGATATATCCAGATATTTAAAAGTTCCGAAGCCGCACCAACATAATAGAGATACAGCAACACCGTGGCCCCTTTCTTTGAGATAACTCTGCACTAGTGCGAGCCGCAAATGCCACTTCCAGCTCAGCTGTGCAGAAGAAGAACAAGAAGAAGAAGAAATATCTCGAAATATGTCCGTCAGGCCCCTTCCCTTGAGAGAAATCTGCAAATATCTCGGAAACGAAGCTAGCTATGGCAAAATCTTAAGCGACCATTTTTGTAGAGAATTAAGTTTCCTACTTTTTATGTTCTATGATATTTTTTGATCAGATGCGTAGTTCTCGAGATATATCAAGATATTTAACAGTTCCGAAGCTGCACCAACATAATAGAGGTACAGAAACACCGTGGCCTCTTTCTTTGAGATAACTCTGCACTATTGCGAGCTGCAAATGCCACTTCCAGCTCAGCTGTGCAGAAGAAGAACAAGAAGAAGAAGAAATATCTCGAAATATGTCCGTCAGGCCCCTTCCCTTGAGATAAATCTGCAAAGATCTCCGAAACGAAGCTAGCTATGGCAAAATCTTAAGCAAGCATTTTTGTAGAGAATTAAGTTTCCTACTTTTTATGTTCTATGATATTTTTTGATCAGATGCGTAGTTCTCGAGATATATCAAGATATTTAAAAGTTCCGAAGCCGCACCAACATAATAGAGATACAGAAACACCGTGGCCCCTTTCCTTGAGATAACTCTGCACTATTGCGAGCTGCAAGTGCCACTTCCAGCTTAGCTGTGCAGATGAAGAACAACAAGGAGAAGAAATATCTCAAAATATGTCCGTCAGGCCCCTTCCCTTGAGATAAATCTGCAAATATCTCGGAAACGAAGCGAGCTATGGCAAAATGTTAAGAGACGTTTTTGTAGAGAATTAAGTTTCCTACTTTTTATGTTCTATGATATTTTTTGATCAGATGCGTAGTTCTCGAGATATATCAAGATATTTAACAGTTCCGAAGCTGCACCAACATAATAGAGGTACAGAAACACCGTGGCCTCTTTCTTTGAGATAACTCTGCACTATTGCGAGCTGCAAATGCCACTTCCAGCTCAGCTGTGCAGAAGAAGAACAAGAAGAAGAAGAAATATCTCGAAATATGTCCGTCAGGCCCCTTCCCTTGAGATAAATCTGCAAAGATCTCCGAAACGAAGCTAGCTATGGCAAAATCTTAAGCAACCATTTTTGTAGAGAATTAAGTTTCCTACTTTTTATGTTCTATGATATTTTTTGATCAGATGCGTAGTTCTCGAGATATATCAAGATATTTAAAAGTTCCGAAGCCGCACCAACATAATAGAGATACAGAAACACCGTGGCCCCTTTCTTTGAGATAACTCTGCACTATTGCGAGCTGCAAATGCCACTTCCAGCTCAGCTGTGCAGAAGAAGAACAAGAAGAAGAAGAAATATCTCGAAATATGTCCGTCAGGCCCCTTCCCTTGAGATGAATCTGCAAATATCTCGGAAACGAAGCTAGCTATGGCAAAATCTTAAGCGACCTTTTTTGTAGAGACTTATGTTTCCTACAATTTACGTTCTATGATATTTTTTGATCAGAAGCGTAGTTTTCGAGATATATCGAGATATTTAAAAGTTCCGAAGCCGCACCAACATAATAGAGATACAGAAACACCGTGGCCCCTTTCCTTGAGATAACTCTGCACTATTGCGAGCTGCAAGTGCCACTTCCAGCTTAGCTGTGCAGATGAAGAACAACAAGGAGAAGAAATATCTCAAAATATGTCCGCCAGGCCCCTTCCCTTGAGATAAATCTGCAAATATCTCGGAAACGAAGCGAGCTATGGCAAAATGTTAACAGACGTTTTTGTAGAGAATTAAGTTTCCTACTTTTTATGTTCTATGATATTTTTTGATCAGATGCGTAGTTCTCGAGATATATCAAGATATTTAACAGTTCCGAAGCTGCACCAACATAATAGAGGTACAGAAACACCGTGGCCTCTTTCTTTGAGATAACTCTGCACTATTGCGAGCTGCAAATGCCACTTCCAGCTCAGCTGTGCAGAAGAAGAACAAGAAGAAGAAGAAATATCTCGAAATATGTCCGTCAGGCCCCTTCCCTTGAGATAAATCTGCAAAGATCTCCGAAACGAAGCTAGCTATGGCAAAATCTTAAGCGACCATTTTTGTAGAGAATTAAGTTTCCTACTTTTTATGTTCTATGATATTTTTTGATCAGATGCGTAGTTCTCGAGATATATCAAGATATTTAAAAGTTCCGAAGCCGCACCAACATAATAGAGATACAGAAACACCGTGGCCCCTTTCTTTGAGATAACTCTGCACTATTGCGAGCTGCAAATGCCACTTCCAGCTCAGCTGTGCAGAAGAAGAACAAGAAGAAGAAGAAATATCTCGAAATATGTCCGTCAGGCCCCTTCCCTTGAGATAAATCTGCAAATATCTCGGAACCGAAGCGAGCTATGGCAAAATGTTAAGAGACCTTTTTTGTAGAGAATTAGGCTTCCTACTTTTTATCTTCTATGGTATTTTTTGATCAGATGCGTAGTTCTCGAGATATATCAAGATATTTAAAAGTTCCGAAGCCGCACCAACATAATAGAGATACAGAAACACCGTGGCCCCTTTCTTTGAGATAACTCTGCACTATTGCGAGCTGTAAATGCCAGTTCCAGCTTAGCTGTGCAGAAGAAGAACAACAAGAAGAAGAAATATCTCGAAATATGTCCGTCAGGCCCCTTCCCTTGAGATATATCTGCAAATATCTCGGAAACGAAACGAGCTATGGCAAAATGTTAAGAGACCTTTTTTGTAGAGAATTATGTTTCCTACACTTTATGTTCTATGATATTTTTTGATCAGAAGCGTAGTTTTCGAGATATATCGAGATATTTAAAAGTTCCGAAGCCGCACCAACATAATAGAGATACAGAAACACCGTGGCCTCTATCTGAGATAACTCTGCACTATTGCGAGCTGCAAATGCCACTTACAGCTTAGCTGTGCAGAAGAAGAACAACAAGAAGAAGAAATATCTCGAAATATGTCCGTCAGGCCCCTTCCCTTGAGATATATCTGCAAATATCTCGGAAACGAAACGAGCTATGGCAAAATGTTAAGAGACCTTTTTTGTAGAGAATTATGTTTCCTACACTTTATGTTCTATGATATTTTTTGATCAGAAGCGTAGTTTTCGAGATATATCGAGATATTTAAAAGTTCCGAAGCCGCACCAACATAATAGAGATACAGAAACACCGTGGCCTCTATCTGAGATAACTCTGCACTATTGCGAGCTGCAAATGCCACTTACAGCTTAGCTGTGCAGAAGAAGAACAACAAGAAGAAGAAATGTCTCGAAATATGTCCGTCAGGCCCCTTCCCTTGAGATAAATCTGCAAATATCTCGGAAACGAAGCGAGCTATGGCAAAATGTTAAGAGACGTTTTTGTAGAGAATTAAGTTTCCTACTTTTTATGTTCTATGATATTTTTTGATCAGATGCGTAGTTCTCGAGATATATCAAGATATTTAAAAGTTCCGAAGCCGCACCAACATAATAGAGATACAGAAACACCGTGGCCCCTTTCTTTGAGATAACTCTGCACTATTGCGAGCTGTAAATGCCACTTCCAGCTTAGCTGTGCAGAAGAAGAACAACAAGAAGAAGAAATATCTCGAAATATGTCCGTCAGGCCCCTTCCCTTGAGATAAATCTGCAAATATCTCGGAAACGAAGCGAGCTGTGGCAAAATGTTAAGAGACCTTTTTTGTAGAGAATTAAGTTTCCTACTTTTTATGTTCTATGATATTTTTTGATCAGATGCGTAGTTCTCGAGATGTATCAAGATATTTAAAAGCTCCGAAGCCGCACCAACATAATAGAGATACAGAAACACCGTGGCCCCTTTCTTTGAGATAACTCTGCGCTATTGCGAGCTGGAAATGCCACTTCCAGTTTAGCTGTGCAGAAGAAGAACAACAAGAAGAAGAAATATCTCGAAATATGTCCGTCAGGCCCCTTCCCTTGAGATATATCTGCAAATATCTCGGAAACGAAACGAGCTATGGCAAAATGTTAAGAGACCTTTTTTGTAGAGAATTATGTTTCCTACACTTTATGTTCTATGATATTTTTTGATCAGAAGCGTAGTTTTCGAGATATATCGAGATATTTAAAAGTTCCGAAGCCGCACCAACATAATAGAGATACAGAAACACCGTGGCCTCTATCTGAGATAACTCTGCACTATTGCGAGCTGCAAATGCCACTTACAGCTTAGCTGTGCAGAAGAAGAACAACAAGAAGAAGAAATATCTCGAAATATGTCCGTCAGGCACCTTCCCTTGAGATAAATCTGCAAATACCTCGGAAACGAAGCGAGCTATGGCAAAATGTTAGGAGACCTTTTTTGTAGACAATTAAGTTTCCTATTTTTTATGTTCTATGATATTTTTTGATCAGATGCGTAGTTCTCGAGATATATCAAGATATTTAAAAGTTCCGAAGCCGCACCAACATAATAGAGATACAGAAACACCGTGGCCCCTTTCTTTGAGATAACTCTGCACTATTGCGAGCTGGAAATGCCACTTCCAGTTTAGCTGTGCAGAAGAAGAACAACAAGAAGAAGAAATATCTCGAAATATGTCCGTCAGGCCCCTTCCCTTGAGATAAATCTGCAAATATCTCGGAAACGAAGCGAGCTATGGCAAAATGTTAAGAGACCTTTTTTGTACAGAATTATGTTTCCTACACTTTATGTTCTATGATATTTTTTGATCAGATGCGTAGTTCTCGAGATATATCAAGATATTTAAAAGTTCCGAAACCGCACCAACATAATAGAGATACAGAAACACCGTGGCCCCTTTCTTTGAGATAACTCTGCACTATTGCGAGCTGCAAATGCCACGTCCAGCTTAGCTGTGCAGAAGAAGAACAACAAGAAGAAGAAATATCTCGAAATATGTCCGTCAGGCCCCTTCCCTTGAGATATATCTGCAAATATCTCGGAAACGAAACGAGCTATGGCAAAATGTTAAGAGACCTTTTTTGTAGAGAATTATGTTTCCTACTTTTTATGTTCTATGATATTTTTTGATCAGAAGCGTAGTTTTCGAGATATATCGAGATATTTAAAAGTTCCGAAGCCACACAAACATGATAGAGATACAGAAACACCGTGGCCCCTTTCTTTGAGATAACTCTGCACTATTGCGAGCTGGAAATGCCACTTCCAGTTTAGCTGTGCAGAAGAAGAACAACAAGAAGAAGAAATATCTCGAAATATGTCCGTCAGGCCCCTTCCCTTGAGATAAATCTGCAAATATCTCGGAAACGAAGCGAGCTATGGCAAAATGTTAAGAGACCTTTTTTGTACAGAATTATGTTTCCTACACTTTATGTTCTCTGATATTTTTTGATCAGATGCGTAGTTCTCGAGATATATCAAGATATTTAAAAGTTCCGAAGCCGCACCAACATAATAGAGATACAGAAACGCCGTGGCCCCTTTCTTTGAGATAACTCTGCACTATTGCGAGCTGCAAATGCCACTTCCAGCTTAGCTGTGCAGAAGAAGAACAACAAGAAGAAGAAATATCTCGAAATATGTCCGTCAGGCCCCTTCCCTTGAGATATATCTGCAAATATCTCGGAAACGAAACGAGCTATGGCAAAATGTTAAGAGACCTTTTTTGTAGAGAATTATGTTTCCTACAATTTATGTTCTATGATATTTTTTGATCAGAAGCGTAGTTTTCGAGATATATCGAGATATTTAAAAGTTCCGAAGCCGCACAAACATAATAGAGATACAGAAACACCGTGGCCCCTTTCTTTGAGATAACTCTGCACTATTGCGAGCTGGAAATGCCACTTCCAGTTTAGCTGTGCAGAAGAAGAACAACAAGAATAAGAAATATCTCGAAATATGTCCGTTAGGCCCCTTCCCTTGAGATAAATCTGCAAATATCTCGGAATCGAAGCGAGATATGGCAAAATGTTAGGAGACCTTTTTTGTAGAGAATTAAGTTTCCAACTTTTTATCTTGTATGATATTTTTTGATCAGATGCGTAGTTCTCGAGATATATCAAGATATTTAAAAGTTCCGAAGCCGCACCAACATAATAGAGATACAGAAACACCGTGGGCCCTTTCTTTGAGATAACTCTGCGCTATTGCGAGCTGGAAACGCCACTTCCAGTTTAGCTGTGCAGAAGAAGAACAACTAGAAGAAGAAATATCTCGAAATATGTCCGTCAGGCCCCTTCCCTTGAGATAAATCTGCAAATATCTCGGAAACGAAGCGAGCTATGGCAAAACGTTAAGAGACCTTTTTTGTAGAGAATTAAGTTTCCTACTTTTTATGTTCTATGATATTTTTTGATCAGATGCGTAGTTCTCTAGATATATCAAGATATTTAAAAGTTCCGAAGCCGCACCTACATAATAGAGATACAGAAACACCGTGGCCCCTTTCTTTGAGATAACTCTGCACTATTGCGAGCTGCAAATGCCACTTCCAGCTTAGCTGTGCAGAAGAAGGATAACAAGAAGAAGAAATATCTCGAAATATGTCCGTCAGGCCCCTTCCTTTGAGATAAATCTGCAAATATCTCGGAAACGAAGCGAGATATGGCAAAATGTTAAGAGACCTTTTTTGTAGAGAATTAAGTTTCCTACTTTTCATGTTCTATGATATTTTTTGACCAGATGCGTAGTTCTCGAGATATATCAAGATATTTAAAAGTTCCGAAGCCGCACCATCATAATAGAGATACAGAAACACCGTGGCCCCTTTCTTTGAGATAACTCTGCACTATTGCGAGCTGCAAATGCCACTTCCAGCTTAGCTGTGCAGAAGAAGAACAACAAGAAGAAGAAATATCTCGAAATATGTCCGTCAGGCTCCTTCCCTTGAGATAAATCTGCAAATATCTCGGAAACGAAGCGAGCTATGGCAAAATGTTACGCGACCTTATTTGTAGAGAATTAAGTTTCCTACTTTTTATGTTCTATGATATTTTTCGATCAGATGCGTAGTTCTCGAGATATATCAAGATATTTAAAAGTTCCGAAGCCGCACCAACATAATAGAGATACAGAAACACCGTGGCCCCTTTCTTTGAGATTACTCCGCACTATTGCGAGCTGCAAATGCCACTTCCAGCTTAGCTGTGCAGAAGAAGAACAACAAGAAGAAGAAATATCTCGAAATATGTCCGTCAGGCCCCTTCCCTTGAGATAAATCTGCAAATATCTCGGAAACGATGCGAGCTATGGCAAAATGTTAAGAGACCTTTTTTGTACAGAATTATGTTTCCTACACTTTATGTTCTATGATATTTTTTGATCAGATGCGTAGTTCTCGAGATATATCGAGATATTTAAAAGTTCCGAAGCCGCACCAACATAATAGAGATACAGAAACACCGTGGCCCCTTTCTTTGAGATTACTCCGCACTATTGCGAGCTGCAAATGCCACTTCCAGCATAGCTGTGCAGAAGAAGAACAACAAGAAGAAGAAATATCTCGAAATATGTCCGTCAGGCCCCTTCCCTTGAGATATATCTGCAAATATCTCGGAAACGAAACGAGCTATGGCAAAATGTTAAGAGACCTTTTTTGTAAAGAATTATGTTTCCTACAATTTATGTTCTATGATATTTTTTGATCAGAAGCGTAGTTTTCGAGATATATCGAGATATTTAAAAGTTCCGAAGCCGCACCAACATAATAGAGATACAGAAACACCGTGGCCCCTTTCTTTGAGATAACTTTGCACTAGTGCGAGCCGCAAATGCCACTTCCAGCTTAGCTGTGCAGAAGAAGAACAACAAGAAGAAGAAATATCTCGAAATATGTCCGTCAGGCCCCTTCCCTCGAGATATGTCTGCAAATATCTCGGAAACAAAGTGAGCTATGGCAAAATGTTAAGAGACTTTTTTTGTACAGAATTAAGTTTCCTACTTTTTATGTTCTATGATATTTTTTGATCAGATGCGTAGTTCTCGAGATATATCAAGATATTTAAAAGTTCCGAAGCCGCACCAACATAATAGAGATACAGAAACACCGTGGCCCCTTTCTTTGAGATAACTCTGCACTAGTGCGAGCCGCAAATGCCACTTCCAGCTTAGCTGTGCAGAAGAAGAACAACAAGAAGAAGAAATATCTCGAAATATGTCCGTCAGGCCCTTTCCCTTGAGATAAATCTGCAAATATCTCGGAAACGAAGCGAGCTATGGCAAAATGTTAAGAGAACTTTTTTGTAGAGAACTATGTTTCCTACTTTTTATGTTCTATTATATTTTTTTATCAGACGCGTAGTTCTCGAGATATATCAAGATATTTAAAAGTTCCGAAGCCGCACCAACATAATAGAGATACAGAAACACCGTGGCCCCTTTCTTTGAGATAACTCTGCACTATTGCGAGCTGAAAATGCCACTTCCAGCTTAGTTGTGCAGAAGAAGAACAACAAGAACAAGAAATATCTCGAAATATGTCCGTCAGGCCCCTTCTCTTGAGATGAATCTGCAAATATCTCGGAAACGAAGCGAGCTATGGCAAAATGTTAAGAGACCTTATTTGTACAGAATTAAGTTTCCTACTTTTTATGTTCTATGATATTTTTTGATCAGAAGCGTAGTTCTCGAGATATATCAAGATATTTAAAAGTTCCGAAGCCGCACCAACATAATAGAGATACAGAAACACCGTGGCCCCTTTCTTTGAGATAACTCTGCACTATTGGGAGCTGGAAATGCCACTTCCAGTTTAGCTGTGCAGAAGAAGAACAACAAGAAGAAGAAATATCTCGAAATATGTCCGTTAGGCCCCTTCCCTTGAGATAAATCTGCAAATATCTCAGAAACGAAGCGAGCTATGGCAAAATGTTAAGAGACCTTTTTTGTAGAGAATTATGTTTTCTACAATTTATGTTCTATGATATTTTTTGATGAGAAGCGTAGTTTTCGAGATATATCGAGATATTTAAAAGTTCCGAAGCCGCACCAACATAATAGAGATACAGAAACACCGTGTCCCCTCTCTTTGAGATAACTCTGCACTATTGCGAGCTGCAAATGCCACTTCCAGCTTAGCTGTGCAGAAGAAGAACAACAAGAAGAAGAAATATCTCGAAATATGTCCGTCAGACCCCTTCCCTTGAGATATATCTGCAAATATCTCGGAAACGAAGCGAGCTATGGCAAAATCTTTGGAGACCTTTTTTGTAGACAATTATGTTTCCTACAAGTTATGTTCTATGATATTTTTTGATCAGAAGCGTAGTTTTCCAGATATATCGAGATATTTAAAAGTTCCGAAGCCGCACCAACATAATAGAGATACAGAAACACCGTGGCCCCTTTCTTTGAGATAACTCTGCACTATTGTGAGCTGCAAATGCCACTTCCAGCTTAGCTGTGCAGAAGAAGAACAACAAGAAGAAGAAATATCTCGAAATATGTCCGTCAGGCCCCTTCCCTTGAGATATATCTACAAATATCTCGGAAACGAAACGAGCTATGGCAAAATGTTACGAGAACTTTTTTGTAGAGAATTATGTTTCCCACAATTTATGTTCTATGATATTTTTTGATCAGAAGCGTAGTTTTCGAGATATATCGAGATATTTAAAAGATCCGAAGCCGCACCAACATAATAGAGATGCAGAAACACCGTGGCCCCTTTGTTTGAGATAACTCTGCACTATTGCGAGCTGCAAATGCCACTTCCAGCTTAGCTGTGCAGAAGAAGAACAACAAGAAGAAGAAATATCTCGAAATATGTCCGTCAGGCCCCTTCCCCTGAGATATATCTCCAAATATCTCGGAAACGAAGCGAGCTATGGCAAAATCTTTAGAGACCTTTTTTGTAGACAATTATGTTTCCTACAAGTTATGTTCTATGATATTATTTGATCAGAAGCGTAGTTTTCGAGATATATCGAGATATTTAAAATTTCCGAAGCCGCACCAACATAATAGAGATACAGAAACACCGTGGCCCCTTTCTTTGAGATAACTCTGCACTATTGCGAGCTGCAAATGCCACTTCCAGCTTAGCTGTGCAGAAGAAGAACAACAAGAAGAAGAAATATCTCGAAATATGTCCGTCAGGCCCCTTCCCTTGAGATATATCTGCAAATATCTCGGAAACGAAACGAGCTATGGCAAAATGTTAAGAGACCTTTTTTGTAAAGAATTATGTTTCCTACAATTTATGTTCTATGATATTTTTTGATCAGAAGCGTAGTTTTCGAGATATATCGAGATATTTAAAAGATCCGAAGCCGCACCAACATAATAGAGATGCAGAAACACCGTGGCCCCTTTGTTTGAGATAACTCTGCACTATTGCGAGCTGCAAATGCCACTTCCAGCTTAGCTGTGCAGAAGAAGAACAACAAGAAGAAGAAATATCTCGAAATATGTCCGTCAGGCCCCTTCCCCTGAGATATATCTGCAAATATCTCGGAAACGAAGCGAGCTATGGCAAAATCTTTAGAGACCTTTTTTGTAGACAATTATGTTTCCTACAAGTTATGTTCTATGATATTATTTGATCAGAAGCGTAGTTTTCGAGATATATCGAGATATTTAAAAGTTCCGAAGCCGCACCAACATAATAGAGATACAGAAACACCGTGGCCCCTTTCTTTGAGATAACTCTGCACTATTGCGAGCTGCAAATGCCACTTCCAGCTTAGCTGTGCAGAAGAAGAACAACAAGAAGAAGAAATATCTCGAAATATGTCCGTCAGGCCCCTTCCCTTGAGATATATCTGCAAATATCTCGGAAACGAAACGAGCTATGGCAAAATGTTAAGAGACCTTTTTTGTAAAGAATTATGTTTCCTACAATTTATGTTCTATGATATTTTTTGATCAGAAGCGTAGTTTTCGAGATATATCGAGATATTTAAAAGTTCCGAAGCCGCACCAACATAATAGAGATACAGAAACACCGTGGCCCCTTTCTTTGAGATAACTTTGCACTAGTGCGAGCCGCAAATGCCACTTCCAGCTTAGCTGTGCAGAAGAAGAACAACAAGAAGAAGAAATATCTCGAAATATGTCCGTCAGGCCCCTTCCCTCGAGATATGTCTGCAAATATCTCGGAAACAAAGCGAGGTATGGCAAAATGTTAAGAGACCTTTTTTGTAGAGAATTAAGTTTCCTACTTTTTATGTTGTATGATATTTTTTGATCAGATGCGTAGTTCTCGAGATATATCAAGATATTTAAAAGTTCCGAAGCCGCACCAACATAATAGAGATACAGAAACACCGTGGCCCCTTTCTTTGAGATAACTCTGCACTAGTGCGAGCCGCAAATGCCACTTCCAGCTTAGCTGTGCAGAAGAAGAACAACAAGAAGAAGAAATATCTCGATATATGTCCGTCAGGCCCTTTCCCTTGAGATAAATCTGCAAATATCTCGGAAACGAAGCGAGCTATGGCAAAATGTTAAGAGACGTTTTTTGTAGAGAATTATGTTTCCTACAATTTATGTTCTATGATATTTTTTGATCAGAAGCGTAGTTTTCGAGATATATCGAGATATTTAAAGGTTCCGAAGCCGCACCAACATAATAGAGATACAGAAACACCGTGGCCCCTCTCTTTGAGATAACTCTGCACTATTGCGAGCTGCAAATGCCACTTCCAGCTTAGCTGTGCAGAAGAAGAACAACGAGAATAAGAAATAGTTCGAAATATGTCCGCCAGGCCCCTTCCCTTGAGATAAATCTGCAAATATCTCGGAAACGAAGCGAGCTATGGCAAAATCTTAAGATACCTTTTTTGTAGAGAATTAAGTTTCCTACTTTTCATGTTCTATGATATTTTTTGATCAGATGCGTAGTTCTCGAGATATATCAAGATATTCAAAAGTTTCGAAGCCGCACCAACATAATAGAGATACAGAAACACCGTGGCCCCTTTCTTTGACATAACTCTGCACTATTGCGAGCTGCAAATGCCACTTACAGCTTAGCTGTGCAGAAGAAGAACAACAAGAATAAGAAATATCTCGAAATATGTCCGTCAGGCCCCTTCCCTTGAGGTAAATCTGCAAATATCTCGGAAACGAAGCGAGCTATGGCAAAATGTTGATAGACCTTTTTTGTAGAGAATTATGTTTCCTACAAGTTATGTTCTATGATATTTTTTGATCAGAAGCGTAGTTTTCGAGATATATCGAGATATTTAAAAGTTCCGAAGCCGCACCAACATAATAGAGATACAGAATCACCGTGGCCCCTTTCTTTGAGATAACTCTGCACTATTGCGAGCTGCAAATGCCACTTCCAGCTTAGCTGTGCAGAAGAAGAACAACAAGAAGAAGAAATATCTCGAAATATGTCCGTCAGGCCCCTTCCCTTGAGATAAATCTGCATATATCTCGGAAACGAAGCGATCTATGGCAAAATGTTAAGAGACCTTTTTTGTGGAGAATTAAGTTTTCTACTTTTTATGTTGTATAATATTTTTGATCAGATGCGTAGTTCTCGAGATATATCAAGATATTTAAAAGTTCCGAAGCCGCACCTACATAATAGAGATACAGAAACACCGTGGCCCCTTTCTTTGAGATAACTCTGCACTATTGCGAGCTGCAAATGCCACTTCCAGCTTAGCTGTGCAGAAGAAGGATAACAAGAAGAAGAAATATCTCGAAATATGTCCGTCAGGCCCCTTCCTTTGAGATAAATCTGCAAATATCTCGGAAACGAAGCGAGATATGGCAAAATGTTAAGAGACCTTTTTTGTAGAGAATTAAGTTTCCTACTTTTCATGTTCTATGATATTTTTTGACCAGATGCGTAGTTCTCGAGATATATCAAGATATTTAAAAGTTCCGAAGCCGCACCATCATAATAGAGATACAGAAACACCGTGGCCCCTTTCTTTGAGATAACTCTGCACTATTGCGAGCTGCAAATGCCACTTCCAGCTTAGCTGTGCAGAAGAAGAACAACAAGAAGAAGAAATATCTCGAAATATGTCCGTCAGGCTCCTTCCCTTGAGATAAATCTGCAAATATCTCGGAAACGAAGCGAGCTATGGCAAAATGTTACGCGACCTTATTTGTAGAGAATTAAGTTTCCTACTTTTTATGTTCTATGATATTTTTCGATCAGATGCGTAGTTCTCGAGATATATCAAGATATTTAAAAGTTCCGAAGCCGCACCAACATAATAGAGATACAGAAACACCGTGGCCCCTTTCTTTGAGATTACTCCGCACTATTGCGAGCTGCAAATGCCACTTCCAGCTTAGCTGTGCAGAAGAAGAACAACAAGAAGAAGAAATATCTCGAAATATGTCCGTCAGGCCCCTTCCCTTGAGATAAATCTGCAAATATCTCGGAAACGAAGCGAGCTATGGCAAAATGTTAAGAGACCTTTTTTGTAGAGAATTATGTTTCCTACACTTTATGTTCTATGATATTTTTTGATCAGATGCGTAGTTCTCGAGATATATCGAGATATTTAAAAGTTCCGAAGCCGCACCAACATAATAGAGATACAGAAACACCGTGGCCCCTTTCTTTGAGATTACTCCGCACTATTGCGAGCTGCAAATGCCACTTCCAGCATAGCTGTGCAGAAGAAGAACAACAAGAAGAAGAAATATCTCGAAATATGTCCGTCAGGCCCCTTCCCTTGAGATATATCTGCAAATATCTCGGAAACGAAACGAGCTATGGCAAAATGTTAAGAGACCTTTTTTGTAAAGAATTATGTTTCCTACAATTTATGTTCTATGATATTTTTTGATCAGAAGCGTAGTTTTCGAGATATATCGAGATATTTAAAAGTTCCGAAGCCGCACCAACATAATAGAGATACAGAAACACCGTGGCCCCTTTCTTTGAGATAACTTTGCACTAGTGCGAGCCGCAAATGCCACTTCCAGCTTAGCTGTGCAGAAGAAGAACAACAAGAAGAAGAAATATCTCGAAATATGTCCGTCAGGCCCCTTCCCTCGAGATATGTCTGCAAATATCTCGGAAACAAAGTGAGCTATGGCAAAATGTTAAGAGACCTTTTTTGTACAGAATTAAGTTTCCTACTTTTTATGTTCTATGATATTTTTTGATCAGATGCGTAGTTCTCGAGATATATCAAGATATTTAAAAGTTCCGAAGCCGCACCAACATAATAGAGATACAGAAACACCGTGGCCCCTTTCTTTGAGATAACTCTGCACTAGTGCGAGCCGCAAATGCCACTTCCAGCTTAGCTGTGCAGAAGAAGAACAACAAGAAGAAGAAATATCTCGAAATATGTCCGTCAGGCCCTTTCCCTTGAGATAAATCTGCAAATATCTCGGAAACGAAGCGAGCTATGGCAAAATGTTAAGAGAACTTTTTTGTAGAGAACTATGTTTCCTACTTTTTATGTTCTATTATATTTTTTTATCAGACGCGTAGTTCTCGAGATATATCAAGATATTTAAAAGTTCCGAAGCCGCACCAACATAATAGAGATACAGAAACACCGTGGCCCCTTTCTTTGAGATAACTCTGCACTATTGCGAGCTGAAAATGCCACTTCCAGCTTAGTTGTGCAGAAGAAGAACAACAAGAACAAGAAATATCTCGAAATATGTCCGTCAGGCCCCTTCTCTTGAGATGAATCTGCAAATATCTCGGAAACGAAGCGAGCTATGGCAAAATGTTAAGAGACCTTATTTGTACAGAATTAAGTTTCCTACTTTTTATGTTCTATGATATTTTTTGATCAGAAGCGTAGTTCTCGAGATATATCAAGATATTTAAAAGTTCCGAAGCCGCACCAACATAATAGAGATACAGAAACACCGTGGCCCCTTTCTTTGAGATAACTCTGCACTATTGGGAGCTGGAAATGCCACTTCCAGTTTAGCTGTGCAGAAGAAGAACAACAAGAAGAAGAAATATCTCGAAATATGTCCGTTACGCCCCTTCCCTTGAGATAAATCTGCAAATATCTCAGAAACGAAGCGAGCTATGGCAAAATGTTAAGAGACCTTTTTTGTAGAGAATTATGTTTTCTACAATTTATGTTCTATGATATTTTTTGATGAGAAGCGTAGTTTTCGAGATATATCGAGATATTTAAAAGTTCCGAAGCCGCACCAACATAATAGAGATACAGAAACACCGTGTCCCCTCTCTTTGAGATAACTCTGCACTATTGCGAGCTGCAAATGCCACTTCCAGCTTAGCTGTGCAGAAGAAGAACAACAAGAAGAAGAAATATCTCGAAATATGTCCGTCAGACCCCTTCCCTTGAGATATATCTGCAAATATCTCGGAAACGAAGCGAGCTATGGCAAAATCTTTAGAGACCTTTTTTGTAGACAATTATGTTTCCTACAAGTTATGTTCTATGATATTATTTGATCAGAAGCGTAGTTTTCGAGATATATCGAGATATTTAAAATTTCCGAAGCCGCACCAACATAATAGAGATACAGAAACACCGTGGCCCCTTTCTTTGAGATAACTCTGCACTATTGCGAGCTGCAAATGCCACTTCCAGCTTAGCTGTGCAGAAGAAGAACAACAAGAAGAAGAAATATCTCGAAATATGTCCGTCAGGCCCCTTCCCTTGAGATATATCTGCAAATATCTCGGAAACGAAACGAGCTATGGCAAAATGTTAAGAGACCTTTTTTGTAGAGAATTATGTTTCCCACAATTTATGTTCTATGATATTTTTTGATCAGAAGCGTAGTTTTCGAGATATATCGAGATATTTAAAAGATCCGAAGCCGCACCAACATAATAGAGATGCAGAAACACCGTGGCCCCTTTGTTTGAGATAACTCTGCACTATTGCGAGCTGCAAATGCCACTTCCAGCTTAGCTGTGCAGAAGAAGAACAACAAGAAGAAGAAATATCTCGAAATATGTCCGTCAGGCCCCTTCCCCTGAGATATATCTGCAAATATCTCGGAAACGAAGCGAGCTATGGCAAAATCTTTAGAGACCTTTTTTGTAGACAATTATGTTTCCTACAAGTTATGTTCTATGATATTATTTGATCAGAAGCGTAGTTTTCGAGATATATCGAGATATTTAAAAGTTCCGAAGCCGCACCAACATAATAGAGATACAGAAACACCGTGGCCCCTTTCTTTGAGATAACTCTGCACTATTGCGAGCTGCAAATGCCACTTCCAGCTTAGCTGTGCAGAAGAAGAACAACAAGAAGAAGAAATATCTCGAAATATGTCCGTCAGGCCCCTTCCCTTGAGATATATCTGCAAATATCTCGGAAACGAAACGAGCTATGGCAAAATGTTAAGAGACCTTTTTTGTAAAGAATTATGTTTCCTACAATTTATGTTCTATGATATTTTTTGATCAGAAGCGTAGTTTTCGAGATATATCGAGATATTTAAAAGTTCCGAAGCCGCACCAACATAATAGAGATACAGAAACACCGTGGCCCCTTTCTTTGAGATAACTTTGCACTAGTGCGAGCCGCAAATGCCACTTCCAGCTTAGCTGTGCAGAAGAAGAACAACAAGAAGAAGAAATATCTCGAAATATGTCCGTCAGGCCCCTTCCCTCGAGATATGTCTGCAAATATCTCGGAAACAAAGCGAGGTATGGCAAAATGTTAAGAGACCTTTTTTGTAGAGAATTAAGTTTCCTACTTTTTATGTTCTATGATATTTTTTGATCAGATGCGTAGTTCTCGAGATATATCAAGATATTTAAAAGTTCCGAAGCCGCACCAACATAATAGAGATACAGAAACACCGTGGCCCCTTTCTTTGAGATAACTCTGCACTAGTGCGAGCCGCAAATGCCACTTCCAGCTTAGCTGTGCAGAAGAAGAACAACAAAAAGAAGAAATATCTCGAAATATGTCCGTCAGGCCCCTTCCCTTGAGATATATCTGCAAATATCTCGGAAACGAAGCGAGCTATGGCAAAATCTTAACAGACCTTTTTTGTAGACAATTATGTTTGCTACAAGTTATGTTCTATGATATTTTTTGATCAGAAGCGTAGTTTTCGAGATATATCGAGATATTTAAAAGCTCCGAAGCCGCACCAACATAATAGAGATACAGAAACACCGTGGCCCCTTTCTTTGAGATAACTCTGCACTATTGCGAGCTGCAAATGCCACTTCCAGCTTAGCTGTGCAGAAGAAGAACAACAAGAAGAAGAAATGTCTCGAAATATGTCCGTCAGGCCCCTTCCCTTGAGATAAATCTGCAAATATCTCGGAAACGAAGCGAGCTATGGCAAAATGTTAAGAGACCTTATTTGTACAGAATTAAGTTTCCTACTTTTTATGTTCTATGATATTTTTTGATCAGAAGCGTAGTTCTCGAGATATATCAAGATATTTAAAAGTTCCGAAGCCGCACCAACATAATAGAGATACAGAAACACCGTGGCCCCTTTCTTTGAGATAACTCTGCACTATTGGGAGCTGGAAATGCCACTTCCAGTTTAGCTGTGCAGAAGAAGAACAACAAGAAGAAGAAATATCTCGAAATATGTCCGTTAGGCCCCTTCCCTTGAGATAAATCTGCAAATATCTCAGAAACGAAGCGAGCTATGGCAAAATGTTAAGAGACCTTTTTTGTAGAGAATTATGTTTTCTACAATTTATGTTCTATGATATTTTTTGATGAGAAGCGTAGTTTTCGAGATATATCGAGATATTTAAAAGTTCCGAAGCCGCACCAACATAATAGAGATACAGAAACACCGTGTCCCCTCTCTTTGAGATAACTCTGCACTATTGCGAGCTGCAAATGCCACTTCCAGCTTAGCTGTGCAGAAGAAGAACAACAAGAAGAAGAAATATCTCGAAATATGTCCGTCAGACCCCTTCCCTTGAGATATATCTGCAAATATCTCGGAAACGAAGCGAGCTATGGCAAAATCTTTGGAGACCTTTTTTGTAGACAATTATGTTTCCTACAAGTTATGTTCTATGATATTTTTTGATCAGAAGCGTAGTTTTCGAGATATATCGAGATATTTAAAAGTTCCGAAGCCGCACCAACATAATAGAGATACAGAAACACCGTGGCCCCTTTCTTTGAGATAACTCTGCACTATTGTGAGCTGCAATTGCCACTTCCAGCTTAGCTGTGCAGAAGAAGAACAACAAGAAGAAGAAATATCTCGAAATATGTCCGTCAGGCCCCTTCCCTTGAGATATATCTACAAATATCTCGGAAACGAAACGAGCTATGGCAAAATGTTACGAGAACTTTTTTGTAGAGAATTATGTTTCCCACAATTTATGTTCTATGATATTTTTTGATCAGAAGCGTAGTTTTCGAGATATATCGAGATATTTAAAAGATCCGAAGCCGCACCAACATAATAGAGATGCAGAAACACCGTGGCCCCTTTGTTTGAGATAACTCTGCACTATTGCGAGCTGCAAATGCCACTTCCAGCTTAGCTGTGCAGAAGAAGAACAACAAGAAGAAGAAATATCTCGAAATATGTCCGTCAGGCCCCTTCCCCTGAGATATATCTGCAAATATCTCGGAAACGAAGCGAGCTATGGCAAAATCTTTAGAGACCTTTTTTGTAGACAATTATGTTTCCTACAAGTTATGTTCTATGATATTATTTGATCAGAAGCGTAGTTTTCGAGATATATCGAGATATTTAAAATTTCCGAAGCCGCACCAACATAATAGAGATACAGAAACACCGTGGCCCCTTTCTATGAGATAACTCTGCACTATTGCGAGCTGCAAATGCCACTTCCAGCTTAGCTGTGCAGAAGAAGAACAACAAGAAGAAGAAATATCTCGAAATATGTCCGTCAGGCCCCTTCCCTTGAGATATATCTGCAAATATCTCGGAAACGAAACGAGCTATGGCAAAATGTTAAGAGACCTTTTTTGTAAAGAATTATGTTTCCTAGAATTTATGTTCTATGATATTTTTTGATCAGAAGCGTAGTTTTCGAGATATATCGAGATATTTAAAAGATCCGAAGCCGCACCAACATAATAGAGATACAGAAACACCGTGGCCCCTTTCTTTGAGATAACTTTGCACTAGTGCGAGCCGCAAATGCCACTTCCAGCTTAGCTGTGCAGAAGAAGAACAACAAGAAGAAGAAATATCTCGAAATATGTCCGTCAGGCCCCTTCCCTCGAGATATGTCTGCAAATATCTCGGAAACAAAGCGAGGTATGGCAAAATGTTAAGAGACCTTTTTTGTAGAGAATTAAGTTTCCTACTTTTTATGTTCTATGATATTTTTTGATCAGATGCGTAGTTCTCGAGATATATCAAGATATTTAAAAGTTCCGAAGCCGCACCAACATAATAGAGATACAGAAACACCGTGGCCCCTTTCTTTGAGATAACTCTGCACTAGTGCGAGCCGCAAATGCCACTTCCAGCTTAGCTGTGCAGAAGAAGAACAACAAGAAGAAGAAATATCTCGATATATGTCCGTCAGGCCCTTTCCCTTGAGATAAATCTGCAAATATCTCGGAAACGAAGCGAGCTATGGCAAAATGTTAAGAGACGTTTTTTGTAGAGAATTATGTTTCCTACAATTTATGTTCTATGATATTTTTTGATCAGAAGCGTAGTTTTCGAGATATATCGAGATATTTAAAGGTTCCGAAGCCGCACCAACATAATAGAGATACAGAAACACCGTGGCCCCTCTCTTTGAGATAACTCTGCACTATTGCGAGCTGCAAATGCCACTTCCAGCTTAGCTGTGCAGAAGAAGAACAACGAGAATAAGAAATAGTTCGAAATATGTCCGCCAGGCCCCTTCCCTTGAGATAAATCTGCAAATATCTCGGAAACGAAGCGAGCTATGGCAAAATGTTAAGATACCTTTTTTGTAGAGAATTAAGTTTCCTACTTTTCATGTTCTATGATATTTTTTGATCAGATGCGTAGTTCTCGAGATATATCAAGATATTCAAAAGTTTCGAAGCCGCACCAACATAATAGAGATACAGAAACACCGTGGCCCCTTTCTTTGACATAACTCTGCACTATTGCGAGCTGCAAATGCCACTTACAGCTTAGCTGTGCAGAAGAAGAACAACAAGAATAAGAAATATCTCGAAATATGTCCGTCAGGCCCCTTCCCTTGAGGTAAATCTGCAAATATCTCGGAAACGAAGCGAGCTATGGCAAAATGTTAAGAGACCTTATTTGTACAGAATTAAGTTTCCTACTTTTTATGTTCTATGATATTTTTTGATCAGAAGCGTAGTTCTCGAGATATATCAAGATATTTAAAAGTTCCGAAGCCGCACCAACATAATAGAGATACAGAAACACCGTGGCCCCTTTCTTTGAGATAACTCTGCACTATTGGGAGCTGGAAATGCCACTTCCAGTTTAGCTGTGCAGAAGAAGAACAACAAGAAGAAGAAATATCTCGAAATATGTCCGTTACGCCCCTTCCCTTGAGATAAATCTGCAAATATCTCAGAAACGAAGCGAGCTATGGCAAAATGTTAAGAGACCTTTTTTGTAGAGAATTATGTTTTCTACAATTTATGTTCTATGATATTTTTTGATGAGAAGCGTAGTTTTCGAGATATATCGAGATATTTAAAAGTTCCGAAGCCGCACCAACATAATAGAGATACAGAAACACCGTGTCCCCTCTCTTTGAGATAACTCTGCACTATTGCGAGCTGCAAATGCCACTTCCAGCTTAGCTGTGCAGAAGAAGAACAACAAGAAGAAGAAATATCTCGAAATATGTCCGTCAGACCCCTTCCCTTGAGATATATCTGCAAATATCTCGGAAACGAAGCGAGCTATGGCAAAATCTTTAGAGACCTTTTTTGTAGACAATTATGTTTCCTACAAGTTATGTTCTATGATATTATTTGATCAGAAGCGTAGTTTTCGAGATATATCGAGATATTTAAAATTTCCGAAGCCGCACCAACATAATAGAGATACAGAAACACCGTGGCCCCTTTCTTTGAGATAACTCTGCACTATTGCGAGCTGCAAATGCCACTTCCAGCTTAGCTGTGCAGAAGAAGAACAACAAGAAGAAGAAATATCTCGAAATATGTCCGTCAGGCCCCTTCCCTTGAGATATATCTGCAAATATCTCGGAAACGAAACGAGCTATGGCAAAATGTTAAGAGACCTTTTTTGTAGAGAATTATGTTTCCCACAATTTATGTTCTATGATATTTTTTGATCAGAAGCGTAGTTTTCGAGATATATCGAGATATTTAAAAGATCCGAAGCCGCACCAACATAATAGAGATGCAGAAACACCGTGGCCCCTTTGTTTGAGATAACTCTGCACTATTGCGAGCTGCAAATGCCACTTCCAGCTTAGCTGTGCAGAAGAAGAACAACAAGAAGAAGAAATATCTCGAAATATGTCCGTCAGGCCCCTTCCCCTGAGATATATCTGCAAATATCTCGGAAACGAAGCGAGCTATGGCAAAATCTTTAGAGACCTTTTTTGTAGACAATTATGTTTCCTACAAGTTATGTTCTATGATATTATTTGATCAGAAGCGTAGTTTTCGAGATATATCGAGATATTTAAAAGTTCCGAAGCCGCACCAACATAATAGAGATACAGAAACACCGTGGCCCCTTTCTTTGAGATAACTCTGCACTATTGCGAGCTGCAAATGCCACTTCCAGCTTAGCTGTGCAGAAGAAGAACAACAAGAAGAAGAAATATCTCGAAATATGTCCGTCAGGCCCCTTCCCTTGAGATATATCTGCAAATATCTCGGAAACGAAACGAGCTATGGCAAAATGTTAAGAGACCTTTTTTGTAAAGAATTATGTTTCCTACAATTTATGTTCTATGATATTTTTTGATCAGAAGCGTAGTTTTCGAGATATATCGAGATATTTAAAAGTTCCGAAGCCGCACCAACATAATAGAGATACAGAAACACCGTGGCCCCTTTCTTTGAGATAACTTTGCACTAGTGCGAGCCGCAAATGCCACTTCCAGCTTAGCTGTGCAGAAGAAGAACAACAAGAAGAAGAAATATCTCGAAATATGTCCGTCAGGCCCCTTCCCTCGAGATATGTCTGCAAATATCTCGGAAACAAAGCGAGGTATGGCAAAATGTTAAGAGACCTTTTTTGTAGAGAATTAAGTTTCCTACTTTTTATGTTCTATGATATTTTTTGATCAGATGCGTAGTTCTCGAGATATATCAAGATATTTAAAAGTTCCGAAGCCGCACCAACATAATAGAGATACAGAAACACCGTGGCCCCTTTCTTTGAGATAACTCTGCACTAGTGCGAGCCGCAAATGCCACTTCCAGCTTAGCTGTGCAGAAGAAGAACAACAAAAAGAAGAAATATCTCGAAATATGTCCGTCAGGCCCCTTCCCTTGAGATATATCTGCAAATATCTCGGAAACGAAGCGAGCTATGGCAAAATCTTAACAGACCTTTTTTGTAGACAATTATGTTTGCTACAAGTTATGTTCTATGATATTTTTTGATCAGAAGCGTAGTTTTCGAGATATATCGAGATATTTAAAAGCTCCGAAGCCGCACCAACATAATAGAGATACAGAAACACCGTGGCCCCTTTCTTTGAGATAACTCTGCACTATTGCGAGCTGCAAATGCCACTTCCAGCTTAGCTGTGCAGAAGAAGAACAACAAGAAGAAGAAATGTCTCGAAATATGTCCGTCAGGCCCCTTCCCTTGAGATAAATCTGCAAATATCTCGGAAACGAAGCGAGCTATGGCAAAATGTTAAGAGACCTTATTTGTACAGAATTAAGTTTCCTACTTTTTATGTTCTATGATATTTTTTGATCAGAAGCGTAGTTCTCGAGATATATCAAGATATTTAAAAGTTCCGAAGCCGCACCAACATAATAGAGATACAGAAACACCGTGGCCCCTTTCTTTGAGATAACTCTGCACTATTGGGAGCTGGAAATGCCACTTCCAGTTTAGCTGTGCAGAAGAAGAACAACAAGAAGAAGAAATATCTCGAAATATGTCCGTTAGGCCCCTTCCCTTGAGATAAATCTGCAAATATCTCAGAAACGAAGCGAGCTATGGCAAAATGTTAAGAGACCTTTTTTGTAGAGAATTATGTTTTCTACAATTTATGTTCTATGATATTTTTTGATGAGAAGCGTAGTTTTCGAGATATATCGAGATATTTAAAAGTTCCGAAGCCGCACCAACATAATAGAGATACAGAAACACCGTGTCCCCTCTCTTTGAGATAACTCTGCACTATTGCGAGCTGCAAATGCCACTTCCAGCTTAGCTGTGCAGAAGAAGAACAACAAGAAGAAGAAATATCTCGAAATATGTCCGTCAGACCCCTTCCCTTGAGATATATCTGCAAATATCTCGGAAACGAAGCGAGCTATGGCAAAATCTTTGGAGACCTTTTTTGTAGACAATTATGTTTCCTACAAGTTATGTTCTATGATATTTTTTGATCAGAAGCGTAGTTTTCGAGATATATCGAGATATTTAAAAGTTCCGAAGCCGCACCAACATAATAGAGATACAGAAACACCGTGGCCCCTTTCTTTGAGATAACTCTGCACTATTGTGAGCTGCAATTGCCACTTCCAGCTTAGCTGTGCAGAAGAAGAACAACAAGAAGAAGAAATATCTCGAAATATGTCCGTCAGGCCCCTTCCCTTGAGATATATCTACAAATATCTCGGAAACGAAACGAGCTATGGCAAAATGTTACGAGAACTTTTTTGTAGAGAATTATGTTTCCCACAATTTATGTTCTATGATATTTTTTGATCAGAAGCGTAGTTTTCGAGATATATCGAGATATTTAAAAGATCCGAAGCCGCACCAACATAATAGAGATGCAGAAACACCGTGGCCCCTTTGTTTGAGATAACTCTGCACTATTGCGAGCTGCAAATGCCACTTCCAGCTTAGCTGTGCAGAAGAAGAACAACAAGAAGAAGAAATATCTCGAAATATGTCCGTCAGGCCCCTTCCCCTGAGATATATCTGCAAATATCTCGGAAACGAAGCGAGCTATGGCAAAATCTTTAGAGACCTTTTTTGTAGACAATTATGTTTCCTACAAGTTATGTTCTATGATATTATTTGATCAGAAGCGTAGTTTTCGAGATATATCGAGATATTTAAAATTTCCGAAGCCGCACCAACATAATAGAGATACAGAAACACCGTGGCCCCTTTCTATGAGATAACTCTGCACTATTGCGAGCTGCAAATGCCACTTCCAGCTTAGCTGTGCAGAAGAAGAACAACAAGAAGAAGAAATATCTCGAAATATGTCCGTCAGGCCCCTTCCCTTGAGATATATCTGCAAATATCTCGGAAACGAAACGAGCTATGGCAAAATGTTAAGAGACCTTTTTTGTAAAGAATTATGTTTCCTAGAATTTATGTTCTATGATATTTTTTGATCAGAAGCGTAGTTTTCGAGATATATCGAGATATTTAAAAGATCCGAAGCCGCACCAACATAATAGAGATACAGAAACACCGTGGCCCCTTTCTTTGAGATAACTTTGCACTAGTGCGAGCCGCAAATGCCACTTCCAGCTTAGCTGTGCAGAAGAAGAACAACAAGAAGAAGAAATATCTCGAAATATGTCCGTCAGGCCCCTTCCCTCGAGATATGTCTGCAAATATCTCGGAAACAAAGCGAGGTATGGCAAAATGTTAAGAGACCTTTTTTGTAGAGAATTAAGTTTCCTACTTTTTATGTTCTATGATATTTTTTGATCAGATGCGTAGTTCTCGAGATATATCAAGATATTTAAAAGTTCCGAAGCCGCACCAACATAATAGAGATACAGAAACACCGTGGCCCCTTTCTTTGAGATAACTCTGCACTAGTGCGAGCCGCAAATGCCACTTCCAGCTTAGCTGTGCAGAAGAAGAACAACAAGAAGAAGAAATATCTCGATATATGTCCGTCAGGCCCTTTCCCTTGAGATAAATCTGCAAATATCTCGGAAACGAAGCGAGCTATGGCAAAATGTTAAGAGACGTTTTTTGTAGAGAATTATGTTTCCTACAATTTATGTTCTATGATATTTTTTGATCAGAAGCGTAGTTTTCGAGATATATCGAGATATTTAAAGGTTCCGAAGCCGCACCAACATAATAGAGATACAGAAACACCGTGGCCCCTCTCTTTGAGATAACTCTGCACTATTGCGAGCTGCAAATGCCACTTCCAGCTTAGCTGTGCAGAAGAAGAACAACGAGAATAAGAAATAGTTCGAAATATGTCCGCCAGGCCCCTTCCCTTGAGATAAATCTGCAAATATCTCGGAAACGAAGCGAGCTATGGCAAAATGTTAAGATACCTTTTTTGTAGAGAATTAAGTTTCCTACTTTTCATGTTCTATGATATTTTTTGATCAGATGCGTAGTTCTCGAGATATATCAAGATATTCAAAAGTTTCGAAGCCGCACCAACATAATAGAGATACAGAAACACCGTGGCCCCTTTCTTTGACATAACTCTGCACTATTGCGAGCTGCAAATGCCACTTACAGCTTAGCTGTGCAGAAGAAGAACAACAAGAATAAGAAATATCTCGAAATATGTCCGTCAGGCCCCTTCCCTTGAGGTAAATCTGCAAATATCTCGGAAACGAAGCGAGCTATGGCAAAATGTTGAGAGACCTTTTTTGTAGAGAATTATGTTTCCTACAAGTTATGTTCTATGATATTTTTTGATCAGAAGCGTAGTTTTCGAGATATATCGAGATATTTAAAAGTTCCGAAGCCGCACCAACATAATAGAGATACAGAATCACCGTGGCCCCTTTCTTTGAGATAACTCTGCACTATTGCGAGCTGCAAATGCCACTTCCAGCTTAGCTGTGCAGAAGAAGAACAACAAGAAGAAGAAATATCTCGAAATATGTCCGTCAGGCCCCTTCCCTTGAGATAAATCTGCATATATCTCGGAAACGAAGCGATCTATGGCAAAATGTTAAGAGACCTTTTTTGTGGAGAATTAAGTTTTCTACTTTTTATGTTGTATAATATTTTTGATCAGATGCGTAGTTCTCGAGATATAACAAGATATTTAAAAGTTCCGAAGCTGCACCAACATAATAGAGGTACAGAAACACCGTGGCCTCTTTCTTTGAGATAACTCTGCACTATTGCGAGCTGCAAATGCCACTTCCAGCTTAGCTGTGCAGAAGAAGAACAACAAAAAGAAGAAATATCTCGAAATATGTCCGTCAGGCCCCTTCCCTTGAGATATATCTGCAAATATCTCGGAAACGAAGCGAGCTATGGCAAAATCTTAACAGACCTTTTTTGTAGACAATTATGTTTGCTACAAGTTATGTTCTATGATATTTTTTGATCAGAAGCGTAGTTTTCGAGATATATCGAGATATTTAAAAGCTCCGAAGCCGCACCAACATAATAGAGATACAGAAACACCGTGGCCCCTTTCTTTGAGATAACTCTGCACTATTGCGAGCTGCAAATGCCACTTCCAGCTTAGCTGTGCAGAAGAAGAACAACAAGAAGAAGAAATGTCTCGAAATATGTCCGTCAGGCCCCTTCCCTTGAGATAAATCTGCAAATATCTCGGAAACGAAGCGAGCTATGGCAAAATGTTAAGAGACCTTATTTGTACAGAATTAAGTTTCCTACTTTTTATGTTCTATGATATTTTTTGATCAGAAGCGTAGTTCTCGAGATATATCAAGATATTTAAAAGTTCCGAAGCCGCACCAACATAATAGAGATACAGAAACACCGTGGCCCCTTTCTTTGAGATAACTCTGCACTATTGGGAGCTGGAAATGCCACTTCCAGTTTAGCTGTGCAGAAGAAGAACAACAAGAAGAAGAAATATCTCGAAATATGTCCGTTAGGCCCCTTCCCTTGAGATAAATCTGCAAATATCTCAGAAACGAAGCGAGCTATGGCAAAATGTTAAGAGACCTTTTTTGTAGAGAATTATGTTTTCTACAATTTATGTTCTATGATATTTTTTGATGAGAAGCGTAGTTTTCGAGATATATCGAGATATTTAAAAGTTCCGAAGCCGCACCAACATAATAGAGATACAGAAACACCGTGTCCCCTCTCTTTGAGATAACTCTGCACTATTGCGAGCTGCAAATGCCACTTCCAGCTTAGCTGTGCAGAAGAAGAACAACAAGAAGAAGAAATATCTCGAAATATGTCCGTCAGACCCCTTCCCTTGAGATATATCTGCAAATATCTCGGAAACGAAGCGAGCTATGGCAAAATCTTTGGAGACCTTTTTTGTAGACAATTATGTTTCCTACAAGTTATGTTCTATGATATTTTTTGATCAGAAGCGTAGTTTTCGAGATATATCGAGATATTTAAAAGTTCCGAAGCCGCACCAACATAATAGAGATACAGAAACACCGTGGCCCCTTTCTTTGAGATAACTCTGCACTATTGTGAGCTGCAATTGCCACTTCCAGCTTAGCTGTGCAGAAGAAGAACAACAAGAAGAAGAAATATCTCGAAATATGTCCGTCAGGCCCCTTCCCTTGAGATATATCTACAAATATCTCGGAAACGAAACGAGCTATGGCAAAATGTTACGAGAACTTTTTTGTAGAGAATTATGTTTCCCACAATTTATGTTCTATGATATTTTTTGATCAGAAGCGTAGTTTTCGAGATATATCGAGATATTTAAAAGATCCGAAGCCGCACCAACATAATAGAGATGCAGAAACACCGTGGCCCCTTTGTTTGAGATAACTCTGCACTATTGCGAGCTGCAAATGCCACTTCCAGCTTAGCTGTGCAGAAGAAGAACAACAAGAAGAAGAAATATCTCGAAATATGTCCGTCAGGCCCCTTCCCCTGAGATATATCTGCAAATATCTCGGAAACGAAGCGAGCTATGGCAAAATCTTTAGAGACCTTTTTTGTAGACAATTATGTTTCCTACAAGTTATGTTCTATGATATTATTTGATCAGAAGCGTAGTTTTCGAGATATATCGAGATATTTAAAAGTTCCGAAGCCGCACCAACATAATAGAGATACAGAAACACCGTGGCCCCTTTCTTTGAGATAACTCTGCACTATTGCGAGCTGCAAATGCCACTTCCAGCTTAGCTGTGCAGAAGAAGAACAACAAGAAGAAGAAATATCTCGAAATACGTCCGTCAGGCCCCTTCCCTTGAGATATATCTGCAAATATCTCGGAAACGAAACGAGCTATGGCAAAATGTTAAGAGACCTTTTTTGTAAAGAATTATGTTTCCTACAATTTATGTTCTATGATATTTTTTGATCAGAAGCGTAGTTTTCGAGATATATCGAGATATTTAAAAGTTCCGAAGCCGCACCAACATAATAGAGATACAGAAACACCGTGGCCCCTTTCTTTGAGATAACTTTGCACTAGTGCGAGCCGCAAATGCCACTTCCAGCTTAGCTGTGCAGAAGAAGAACAACAAGAAGAAGAAATATCTCGAAATATGTCCGTCAGGCCCCTTCCCTCGAGATATGTCTGCAAATATCTCGGAAACAAAGCGAGCTATGGCAAAATGTTAAGAGACCTTTTTTGTAGAGAATTAAGTTTCCTACTTTTTATGTTCTATGATATTTTTTGATCAGATGCGTAGTTCTCGAGATATATCAAGATATTTAAAAGTTCCGAAGCCGCACCAACATAATAGAGATACAGAAACACCGTGGCCCCTTTCTTTGAGATAACTCTGCACTAGTGCGAGCCGCAAATGCCACTTCCAGCTTAGCTGTGCAGAAGAAGAACAACAAGAAGAAGAAATATCTCGATATATGTCCGTCAGGCCCTTTCCCTTGAGATAAATCTGCAAATATCTCGGAAACGAAGCGAGCTATGGCAAAATGTTAAGAGACGTTTTTTGTAGAGAATTATGTTTCCTACAATTTATGTTCTATGATATTTTTTGATCAGAAGCGTAGTTTTCGAGATATATCGAGATATTTAAAGGTTCCGAAGCCGCACCAACATAATAGAGATACAGAAACACCGTGGCCCCTCTCTTTGAGATAACTCTGCACTATTGCGAGCTGCAAATGCCACTTCCAGCTTAGCTGTGCAGAAGAAGAACAACGAGAATAAGAAATAGTTCGAAATATGTCCGCCAGGCCCCTTCCCTTGAGATAAATCTGCAAATATCTCGGAAACGAAGCGAGCTATGGCAAAATGTTAAGATACCTTTTTTGTAGAGAATTAAGTTTCCTACTTTTCATGTTCTATGATATTTTTTGATCAGATGCGTAGTTCTCGAGATATATCAAGATATTCAAAAGTTTCGAAGCCCTACCAACATAATAGAGATACAGAAACACCGTGGCCCCTTTCTTTGACATAACTCTGCACTATTGCGAGCTGCAAATGCCACTTACAGCTTAGCTGTGCAGAAGAAGAACAACAAGAATAAGAAATATCTCGAAATATGTCCGTCAGGCCCCTTCCCTTGAGGTAAATCTGCAAATATCTCGGAAACGAAGCGAGCTATGGCAAAATGTTGAGAGACCTTTTTTGTAGAGAATTATGTTTCCTACAAGTCATGTTCTATGATATTTTTTGATCAGAAGCGTAGTTTTCGAGATATATCGAGATATTTAAAAGTTCCGAAGCCGCACCAACATAATAGAGATACAGAATCACCGTGGCCCCTTTCTTTGAGATAACTCTGCACTATTGCGAGCTGCAAATGCCACTTCCAGCTTAGCTGTGCAGAAGAAGAACAACAAGAAGAAGAAATATCTCGAAATATGTCCGTCAGGCCCCTTCCCTTGAGATAAATCTGCATATATCTCGGAAACGAAGCGATCTATGGCAAAATGTTAAGAGACCTTTTTTGTGGAGAATTAAGTTTTCTACTTTTTATGTTGTATAATATTTTTGATCGGATGCGTAGTTCTCGAGATATAACAAGATATTTAAAAGTTCCGAAGCTGCACCAACATAATAGAGGTACAGAAACACCGTGGCCTCTTTCTTTGAGATAACTCTGCACTATTGCGAGCTGCAAATGCCACTTCCAGCTTAGCTGTGCAGAAGAAGAACAACAAAAAGAAGAAATATCTCGAAATATGTCCGTCAGGCCCCTTCCCTTGAGATATATCTGCAAATATCTCGGAAACGAAGCGAGCTATGGCAAAATCTTAACAGACCTTTTTTGTAGACAATTATGTTTGCTACAAGTTATGTTCTATGATATTTTTTGATCAGAAGCGTAGTTTTCGAGATATATCGAGATATTTAAAAGCTCCGAAGCCGCACCAACATAATAGAGATACAGAAACACCGTGGCCCCTTTCTTTGAGATAACTCTGCACTATTGCGAGCTGCAAATGCCACTTCCAGCTTAGCTGTGCAGAAGAAGAACAACAAGAAGAAGAAATGTCTCGAAATATGTCCGTCAGGCCCCTTCCCTTGAGATAAATCTGCAAATATCTCGGAAACGAAGCGAGCTATGGCAAAATGTTAAGATACCTTTTTTGTAGAGAATTAAGTTTCCTACTTTTTATGTTCTATGATATTTTTTGATCAGATGCGTAGTTCTCGAGATATATCAAGATATTCAAAAGTTTCGAAGCCGCACCAACATAATAGAGATACAGAAACACCGTGGCCCCTTTCTTTGAGATAACTCTGCACTATTGCGAGCTGCAAATGCCACTTACAGCTTAGCTGTGCAGAAGAAGAACAACAAGAATAAGAAATATCTCGAAATATGTCCGTCAGGCCCCTTCCCTTGAGATAAATCTGCAAATATCTCGGAAACGAAGCTAGCTATGGCAAAATGTTGAGAGACCTTTTTTGTAGAGAATTATGTTTCCTACAAGTTATGTTCCATGATATTTTTTGATCAGAAGCGTAGTTTTCGAGATATATCGAGATATTTAAAAGTTCCGAAGCCGCACCAACATAATAGAGGTACAGAAACACCGTGGCCCCTTTCTTTGAGATAACTCCGCACTATTGCGACCTGCAAATGCCACTTCCAGCTTCGCTGTGCAGAAGAAGAACAACAAGAAGAAGAAATATCTCGAAATATGTCCGTCAGGCCCCTTCCCTTGAGATAAATCTGCAAATATCTCGGAAACCAAGAGAGCTATGGCAAAATGTTAAGAGACCTTTTTTGTAGAGAATTAAGTTTCCTACTTTTTATGTTCTATGATATTTTTTGATCAGATGCGTAGTTCCCGAGATATATCAAGATATTTAAAAGTTCCGAAGCCGCACCAACATAATAGAGATACAGAAACACCGTGGCCCCTTTCTTTGAGATAACTCTGCACTATTGCGAGCTCTAAATGCCACTTCCAGCTTAGCTGTGCAGAAGAAGAACAACAAGAAGAAGAAATATCTCGAAATATGTCCGTCAGGCCCCTTCCCTTGAGATATATCTGCAAATATCTCGGAAACGAAGCGAGCTATGGCAAAATGTTAAGAGACCTTTTTCGGGGAGAATTATGTTTCCTACAATTTATGTTCTATGATATTTTTTGATCAGAAGCGTAGTTTTCGAGATATATCGAGATATTTAAAAGTTCCGAAGCCGCACCAACATAATAGAGATACAGAAACACCGTGGCCCCTTTCTTTGAGATAACTCTGCACTAGTGCGAGCCGCAAATGCCACTTCCAGCTTAGCTGTGCAGAAGAAGAACAACAAGGAGAAGAAATATCTAGAAATATGTCCGTCAGGCCCCTTCCCTTGAGATAAATCTGCAAATATCTCGGAAACGAAGCGAGCTATGGCAAAATGTTAAGAGACGTTTTTTGTAGAGAATTATGTTTCCTACAATTTATGTTCTATGATATTTTTTGATCAGAAGCGTAGTTTTCGAGATATATCGAGATATTTAAAGGTTAAGAAGCCGCACCAACATAATAGAGATACAGAAACACCGTGGCCCCTCTCTTTGAGATAACTCTGCACTATTGCGAGCTGCAAATGCCACTTCCAGCTTAGCTGTGCAGAAGAAGAACAACGAGAATAAGAAATAGTTCGAAATATGTCCGCCAGGCCCCTTCCCTTGAGATAAATCTGCAAATATCTCGGAAACGAAGCGAGCTATGGCAAAATGTTAAGATACCTTTTTTGTAGAGAATTAAGTTTCCTACTTTTCATGTTCTATGATATTTTTTGATCAGATGCGTAGTTCTCGAGATATATCAAGATATTCAAAAGTTTCGAAGCCGCACCAACATAATAGAGATACAGAAACACCGTGGCCCCTTTCTTTGACATAACTCTGCACTATTGCGAGCTGCAAATGCCACTTACAGCTTAGCTGTGCAGAAGAAGAACAACAAGAATAAGAAATATCTCGAAATATGTCCGTCAGGCCCCTTCCCTTGAGGTAAATCTGCAAATATCTCGGAAACGAAGCGAGCTATGGCAAAATGTTGAGAGACCTTTTTTGTAGAGAATTATGTTTCCTACAAGTTATGTTCTATGATATTTTTTGATCAGAAGCGTAGTTTTCGAGATATATCGAGATATTTAAAAGTTCCGAAGCCGCACCAACATAATAGAGATACAGAATCACCGTGGCCCCTTTCTTTGAGATAACTCTGCACTATTGCGAGCTGCAAATGCCACTTCCAGCTTAGCTGTGCAGAAGAAGAAGAACAAGAAGAAGAAATATCTCGAAATATGTCCGTCAGGCCCCTTCCCTTGAGATAAATCTGCATATATCTCGGAAACGAAGCGATCTATGGCAAAATGTTAAGAGACCTTTTTTGTGGAGAATTAAGTTTTCTACTTTTTATGTTGTATAATATTTTTGATCAGATGCGTAGTTCTCGAGATATAACAAGATATTTAAAAGTTCCGAAGCTGCACCAACATAATAGAGGTACAGAAACACCGTGGCCTCTTTCTTTGAGATAACTCTGCACTATTGCGAGCTGCAAATGCCACTTCCAGCTTAGCTGTGCAGAAGAAGAACAACAAAAAGAAGAAATATCTCGAAATATGTCCGTCAGGCCCCTTCCCTTGAGATATATCTGCAAATATCTCGGAAACGAAGCGAGCTATGGCAAAATCTTAACAGACCTTTTTTGTAGACAATTATGTTTGCTACAAGTTATGTTCTATGATATTTTTTGATCAGAAGCGTAGTTTTCGAGATATATCGAGATATTTAAAAGCTCCGAAGCCGCACCAACATAATAGAGATACAGAAACACCGTGGCCCCTTTCTTTGAGATAACTCTGCACTATTGCGAGCTGCAAATGCCACTTCCAGCTTAGCTGTGCAGAAGAAGAACAACAAGAAGAAGAAATGTCTCGAAATATGTCCGTCAGGCCCCTTCCCTTGAGATAAATCTGCAAATATCTCGGAAACGAAGCGAGCTATGGCAAAATGTTAAGAGACCTTATTTGTACAGAATTAAGTTTCCTACTTTTTATGTTCTATGATATTTTTTGATCAGAAGCGTAGTTCTCGAGATATATCAAGATATTTAAAAGTTCCGAAGCCGCACCAACATAATAGAGATACAGAAACACCGTGGCCCCTTTCTTTGAGATAACTCTGCACTATTGGGAGCTGGAAATGCCACTTCCAGTTTAGCTGTGCAGAAGAAGAACAACAAGAAGAAGAAATATCTCGAAATATGTCCGTTAGGCCCCTTCCCTTGAGATAAATCTGCAAATATCTCAGAAACGAAGCGAGCTATGGCAAAATGTTAAGAGACCTTTTTTGTAGAGAATTATGTTTTCTACAATTTATGTTCTATGATATTTTTTGATGAGAAGCGTAGTTTTCGAGATATATCGAGATATTTAAAAGTTCCGAAGCCGCACCAACATAATAGAGATACAGAAACACCGTGTCCCCTCTCTTTGAGATAACTCTGCACTATTGCGAGCTGCAAATGCCACTTCCAGCTTAGCTGTGCAGAAGAAGAACAACAAGAAGAAGAAATATCTCGAAATATGTCCGTCAGACCCCTTCCCTTGAGATATATCTGCAAATATCTCGGAAACGAAGCGAGCTATGGCAAAATCTTTGGAGACCTTTTTTGTAGACAATTATGTTTCCTACAAGTTATGTTCTATGATATTTTTTGATCAGAAGCGTAGTTTTCGAGATATATCGAGATATTTAAAAGTTCCGAAGCCGCACCAACATAATAGAGATACAGAAACACCGTGGCCCCTTTCTTTGAGATAACTCTGCACTATTGTGAGCTGCAATTGCCACTTCCAGCTTAGCTGTGCAGAAGAAGAACAACAAGAAGAAGAAATATCTCGAAATATGTCCGTCAGGCCCCTTCCCTTGAGATATATCTACAAATATCTCGGAAACGAAACGAGCTATGGCAAAATGTTACGAGAACTTTTTTGTAGAGAATTATGTTTCCCACAATTTATGTTCTATGATATTTTTTGATCAGAAGCGTAGTTTTCGAGATATATCGAGATATTTAAAAGATCCGAAGCCGCACCAACATAATAGAGATGCAGAAACACCGTGGCCCCTTTGTTTGAGATAACTCTGCACTATTGCGAGCTGCAAATGCCACTTCCAGCTTAGCTGTGCAGAAGAAGAACAACAAGAAGAAGAAATATCTCGAAATATGTCCGTCAGGCCCCTTCCCCTGAGATATATCTGCAAATATCTCGGAAACGAAGCGAGCTATGGCAAAATCTTTAGAGACCTTTTTTGTAGACAATTATGTTTCCTACAAGTTATGTTCTATGATATTATTTGATCAGAAGCGTAGTTTTCGAGATATATCGAGATATTTAAAAGTTCCGAAGCCGCACCAACATAATAGAGATACAGAAACACCGTGGCCCCTTTCTTTGAGATAACTCTGCACTATTGCGAGCTGCAAATGCCACTTCCAGCTTAGCTGTGCAGAAGAAGAACAACAAGAAGAAGAAATATCTCGAAATATGTCCGTCAGGCCCCTTCCCTTGAGATATATCTGCAAATATCTCGGAAACGAAACGAGCTATGGCAAAATGTTAAGAGACCTTTTTTGTAAAGAATTATGTTTCCTACAATTTATGTTCTATGATATTTTTTGATCAGAAGCGTAGTTTTCGAGATATATCGAGATATTTAAAAGTTCCGAAGCCGCACCAACATAATAGAGATACAGAAACACCGTGGCCCCTTTCTTTGAGATAACTTTGCACTAGTGCGAGCCGCAAATGCCACTTCCAGCTTAGCTGTGCAGAAGAAGAACAACAAGAAGAAGAAATATCTCGAAATATGTCCGTCAGGCCCCTTCCCTCGAGATATGTCTGCAAATATCTCGGAAACAAAGCGAGCTATGGCAAAATGTTAAGAGACCTTTTTTGTAGAGAATTAAGTTTCCTACTTTTTATGTTCTATGATATTTTTTGATCAGATGCGTAGTTCTCGAGATATATCAAGATATTTAAAAGTTCCGAAGCCGCACCAACATAATAGAGATACAGAAACACCGTGGCCCCTTTCTTTGAGATAACTCTGCACTAGTGCGAGCCGCAAATGCCACTTCCAGCTTAGCTGTGCAGAAGAAGAACAACAAGAAGAAGAAATATCTCGATATATGTCCGTCAGGCCCTTTCCCTTGAGATAAATCTGCAAATATCTCGGAAACGAAGCGAGCTATGGCAAAATGTTAAGAGACGTTTTTTGTAGAGAATTATGTTTCCTACAATTTATGTTCTATGATATTTTTTGATCAGAAGCGTAGTTTTCGAGATATATCGAGATATTTAAAGGTTCCGAAGCCGCACCAACATAATAGAGATACAGAAACACCGTGGCCCCTCTCTTTGAGATAACTCTGCACTATTGCGAGCTGCAAATGCCACTTCCAGCTTAGCTGTGCAGAAGAAGAACAACGAGAATAAGAAATAGTTCGAAATATGTCCGCCAGGCCCCTTCCCTTGAGATAAATCTGCAAATATCTCGGAAACGAAGCGAGCTATGGCAAAATGTTAAGATACCTTTTTTGTAGAGAATTAAGTTTCCTACTTTTCATGTTCTATGATATTTTTTGATCAGATGCGTAGTTCTCGAGATATATCAAGATATTCAAAAGTTTCGAAGCCGCACCAACATAATAGAGATACAGAAACACCGTGGCCCCTTTCTTTGACATAACTCTGCACTATTGCGAGCTGCAAATGCCACTTACAGCTTAGCTGTGCAGAAGAAGAACAACAAGAATAAGAAATATCTCGAAATATGTCCGTCAGGCCCCTTCCCTTGAGGTAAATCTGCAAATATCTCGGAAACGAAGCGAGCTATGGCAAAATGTTGAGAGACCTTTTTTGTAGAGAATTATGTTTCCTACAAGTCATGTTCTATGATATTTTTTGATCAGAAGCGTAGTTTTCGAGATATATCGAGATATTTAAAAGTTCCGAAGCCGCACCAACATAATAGAGATACAGAATCACCGTGGCCCCTTTCTTTGAGATAACTCTGCACTATTGCGAGCTGCAAATGCCACTTCCAGCTTAGCTGTGCAGAAGAAGAACAACAAGAAGAAGAAATATCTCGAAATATGTCCGTCAGGCCCCTTCCCTTGAGATAAATCTGCATATATCTCGGAAACGAAGCGATCTATGGCAAAATGTTAAGAGACCTTTTTTGTGGAGAATTAAGTTTTCTACTTTTTATGTTGTATAATATTTTTGATCAGATGCGTAGTTCTCGAGATATAACAAGATATTTAAAAGTTCCGAAGCTGCACCAACATAATAGAGGTACAGAAACACCGTGGCCCCTTTCTTTGAGATAACTCTGCACTATTGCGAGCTCTAAATGCCACTTCCAGCTTAGCTGTGCAGAAGAAGAACAACAAGAAGAAGAAATATCTCGAAATATGTCCGTCAGGCCCCTTCCCTTGAGATATATCTGCAAATATCTCGGAAACGAAGCGAGCTATGGCAAAATGTTAAGAGACCTTTTTCGGGGAGAATTATGTTTCCTACAATTTATGTTCTATGATATTTTTTGATCAGAAGCGTAGTTTTCGAGATATATCGAGATATTTAAAAGTTCCGAAGCCGCACCAACATAATAGAGATACAGAAACACCGTGGCCCCTTTCTTTGAGATAACTCTGCACTAGTGCGAGCCGCAAATGCCACTTCCAGCTTAGCTGTGCAGAAGAAGAACAACAAGGAGAAGAAATATCTAGAAATATGTCCGTCAGGCCCCTTCCCTTGAGATAAATCTGCAAATATCTCGGAAACGAAGCGAGCTATGGCAAAATCTTTACAGACCTTTTTTGTAGACAATTATGTTTCCTACAAGTTATGTTCTATGATATTTTTTGATCAGAAGCGTAGTTTTCGAGATATATCGAGATATTTAAAAGATCCGAAGCCGCACCAACATAATAGAGATACAGAAACACCGTGGCCCCTTTCTTTGAGATAACTCTGCACTAGTGCGAGCCGCAAATGCAGCTTCCAGCTTAGCTGTGCAGAAGAAGAACAACAAGAAGAAGAAATATCTCGAAATATATCCGTCAGGCCCCTTCCCTTGAGATGAATCTGCATATATCTCGGAAACGAAGCGAGCTATGGCAAAATGTTAAGAGACCTTTTTTGCGGAGAATTAAGTTTTCTACTTTTTATGTTCTATGATATTTTTTGATCAGATGCGTAGTTCTCGAGATATATCAAGATATTTAAAAGTTCCGAAGCTGCACCAACATAATAGAGTTACAGAAACACCGTGGCCTCTTTCTTTGAGATAACTCTGCACTATTGCGAGCTGCAAATGCCACTTCCAGCTTAGCTGTGCAGAAGAAGGACAACAAGAAGAAGAAATATCTCGAAATATGTCCGTCAGGCCCCTTCCCTTGAGATATATCTGCAAATATCTCGGAAACGAAGCGAGCTATGGCAAAATCTTTAGAGACCTTTTTTGTAGACAATGATGTTTCCTACAAGTTATGTTCTATGATATTTTTTGATCAGAAGCGTAGTTTTCGAGATATATCGAGATATTTAAAAGTTCCGAAGCCGCACCAACATAATAGAGATACAGAAACACCGTGGCCCCTTTCTTTGAGATAACTCTGCACTATTGCGAGCTGCAAATGCCACTTCCAGCTTAGCTGTGCAGAAGAAGAACAACAAGAAGAAGAAATATCTCGAAATATGTCCGTCAGGCCCCTTCCCTTGCGATATATCTGCATATATCTCGGAAACGAAGCGAGCTATGGCAAAATGTTAAGAGACCTTTTTTGTAGAGAATTAAGTTTTCTACTTTTTATGTTCTATGATATTTTTTGATCAGATGCGTAGTTCTCGAGATATATCAAGATATTTAAAAGTTCCGAAGCTGCACCAACCTAATAGAGGTACAGAAACACCGTGGCCTCTTTCTTTGAGATAACTCTGCACTATTGCGAGCTGCAAATGCCACTTCCAGCTTTGCTGTGCAGAAGAAGAACAACAAAAAGAAGAAATATCTCGAAATATGTCCGTCAGGCCCCTTCGCTTGAGATATATCTGCAAATATCACGGAAACGAAGCGAGCTATGGCAAAATGGTAAGAGATCTTTTTTGTAGAGAATTATGTTTCCTACAAGTTATGTTCGATGATATTTTTTGATCAGAAGCGTAGTTTTCGAGATATATCGAGATATTTAAAAGTTCCGAAGCCGCACCAACATAATAGAGATACAGAAACACCGTGGCCCCTTTCTTTGAGATAACTCTGCACTATTGCGAGCTGCAAATGCCACTTCCAGCTTAGCTGTGCAGAAGAAGAACAACAAGAAGAAGAAATATCTCGAAATATGTCCGTCAGGCCCCTTCCCTTGCGATATATCTGCATATATCTCGGAAACGAAGCGAGCTATGGCAAAATGTTAAGAGACCTTTTTTGTAGAGAATTAAGTTTTCTACTTTTTATGTTCTATGATATTTTTTGATCAGATGCGTAGTTCTCGAGATATATCAAGATATTTAAAAGTTCCGAAGCTGCACCAACCTAATAGAGGTACAGAAACACCGTGGCCTCTTTCTTTGAGATAACTCTGCACTATTGCGAGCTGCAAATGCCACTTCCAGCTTTGCTGTGCAGAAGAAGAACAACAAAAAGAAGAAATATCTCGAAATATGTCCGTCAGGCCCCTTCGCTTGAGATATATCTGCAAATATCACGGAAACGAAGCGAGCTATGGCAAAATGGTAAGAGATCTTTTTTGTAGAGAATTATGTTTCCTACAAGTTATGTTCGATGATATTTTTTGATCAGAAGCGTAGTTTTCGAGATATATCGAGATATTTAAAAGTTCCGAAGCCGCACCAACATAATAGAGATACAGAAACACCGTGGCCCCTCTCTTTGAGATAACTCTGCAATATTGCGAGCTGGAAATGCCACTTCCAGTTTAGCTGTGCAGAAGAAGAACAACAAGAAGAAGAAATATCTCGAAATATGTCCGTCAGGCCCCTTCCCTTGAGATAAATCTGCATATATCTCGGAAACCAAGCGAGCTATGGCAAAATGTTAAGAGACCTTTTTTGTAGAGAATTAAGTTTCCTACTTTTTATGTTCTATGATATTTTTTGATCAGATGCGTAGTTCTCGAGATATATCAAGATATTTAAAAGTTTCGAAGCCGCACCAACATAATAGAGATACAGAAACACCGTGGCCCCTTTCTTTGAGATAACTCTGCACTATTGCGAGCTGCAAATGCCACTTCCAGCTTAGCTGTGCAGAAGAAGAACAACAAGAAGAAGAAATATCTCGAAATATGTCCGTCAGGCCCCTTCCCTTGAGATATATCTGCAAATATCTCGGAAACGAAACGAGCTATGGCAAAATGTTAAGAGACCTTTTTTGTAGAGAATTATGTTTCCTACAATTTATGTTCTATGATATTTTTTGATCAGAAGCGTAGTTTTCGAGATATATCGAGATATTTAAAAGATCCGAAGCCGCACCAACATAATAGAGATACAGAAACACCGTGGCCCCTTTCTTTGAGATAACTCTGCACTAGTGCGAGCCGCAAATGCCGCTTCCAGCTTAGCTGTGCAGAAGAAGAACAACAAGAAGAAGAAATATCTCGAAATATGTCCGTCAGGCCCCTTCCCTTGAGATAAATCTGCAAAGATCTCCGAAACGAAGCTAGCTATGGCAAAATCTTAAGCAACCATTTTTGTAGAGAATTAAGTTTTCTACTTTTTATGTTCTATGATATTTTTTGATCAGATGCGTAGTTCTCGAGATATATCAAGATATTTAAAAGTTCCGAAGCTGCACCAACCTAATAGAGGTACAGAAACACCGTGGCCTCTTTCTTTGAGATAACTCTGCACTATTGCGAGCTGCAAATGCCACTTCCAGCTTTGCTGTGCAGAAGAAGAACAACAAAAAGAAGAAATATCTCGAAATATGTCCGTCAGGCCCCTTCGCTTGAGATATATCTGCAAATATCACGGAAACGAAGCGAGCTATGGCAAAATGGTAAGAGATCTTTTTTGTAGAGAATTATGTTTCCTACAAGTTATGTTCGATGATATTTTTTGATCAGAAGCGTAGTTTTCGAGATATATCGAGATATTTAAAAGTTCCGAAGCCGCACCAACATAATAGAGATACAGAAACACCGTGGCCCCTCTCTTTGAGATAACTCTGCAATATTGCGAGCTGGAAATGCCACTTCCAGTTTAGCTGTGCAGAAGAAGAACAACAAGAAGAAGAAATATCTCGAAATATGTCCGTCAGGCCCCTTCCCTTGAGATAAATCTGCATATATCTCGGAAACCAAGCGAGCTATGGCAAAATGTTAAGAGACCTTTTTTGTAGAGAATTATGTTTCCTACTTTTTATGTTCTATGATATTTTTTGATCAGATGCGTAGTTCTCGAGATATATCAAGATATTTAAAAGCTCCGAAGCTGCACCAACATAATAGAGATACAGAAACACCGTGGCCCTTTTCTTTGAGATAACTCTGCACTAGTGCGAGCCGCAAATGCCACTTCCAGCTTAGCTGTGCAGAGGAAGAACAACAAGAAGAAGAAATATCTCGAAATATGTCCGTCAGGCCCCTTCCCTTGAGATATATCTGCAAATATCTCGGAAACGAAGCGAGCTATGGCAAAATGTTAAGAGACCTTTTTTGTAGAGAATTAAGTTTCCTACTTTTTATGTTCTATGATATTTTCTGATCAGATGCGTAGTTCTCGAGATATATCAAGATATCTAAAAGTTCCGAAGCCGCACCAACATAATAGAGATACAGAAACACCGTGGCCCCCCTCTTTGAGATAACTCTGCACTATTGCGAGCTGCAAATGCCACTTCCAGCTTAGCTGTGCAGAAGAAGAACAACAAGAAGAAGAAATGTCTCGAAATATGTCCGTCAGGCCCCTTCCCTTGAGATAAATCTGCAAATATCTCGGAAACGAAGCGAGCTATGGCAAAATGTTAAGAGACGTTTTTTGTAGAGAATTATGTTTCCTACAATTTATGTTCTATGATATTTTTTGATCAGAAGCGTAGTTTTCGAGATATATCGAGATATTTAAAAGTTCCGAAGCCGCACCAACATAATAGAGATACAGAAACACCGTGGCCCCTTTCTTTGAGATAACTCTGCACTAGTGCGAGCCGCAAATTCCACTTCCAGCTTAGCTGTGCAGAAGAAGAACAACAAGAAGAAGAAATGTCTCGAAATATGTCCGTCAGGCCCCTTCCCTTGAGATAAATCTGCAAATATCTCGGAAACGAAGCGAGCTATGGCAAAATGTTGAGAGACCTTTTTTGTAGAGAATTAAGTTTCCTACTTTTTATGTTCTATGATATTTTTTGATCAGATGCGTAGTTCTCGAGATATATCAAGATATTTAAAAGTTTCGAAGCCGCACCAACATAATAGAGATACAGAAACACCGTGGCCCCTTTCTTTGAGATAACTCTGCACTATTGCGAGCTGCAAATGCCACTTACAGCTTAGCTGTGAAGAAGAAGAACAACAAGAATAAGAAATATCTCGAAATATGTCCGTCGGGCCCCTTCCCTTGAGATAAATCTGCAAATATCTCGGAAACGAAGCGAGCTATGGCAAAATGTTGGGAGACCTTTTTTGTAGAGAATTATGTTTCCTACAAGTTATGTTCTATGATATTTTTTGATCAGAAGCGTAGTTTTCGAGATATATCGAGATATTTAAAAGTTCCGAAGCCGCACCAACATAATAGAGATACAGAAACACCGTGGCCCCTTTCTTTGAGATAACTCTGCACTATTGCGAGCTGCAAATGCCACTTCCAGCTTAGCTGTGCAGAAGAAGAACAACAAGAAGAAGAAATATCTCGAAATATGTCCGTCAGGCCCCTTCCCTTGAGATATATCTGCAAATATCTCGGAAACGAAACGACCTATGGCAAAATGTTAAGAGACCTTTTTTGTAGAGAATTATGTTTCCTACAATTTATGTTCTATGATATTTTTTGATCAGAAGCGTAGTTTTCGACATATATCGAGATATTTAAAAGATCCGAAGCCGCACCAACATAATAGAGATACAGAAACACCGTGGCCCCTTTCTTTGAGATAACTCTGCACTAGTGCGAGCCGCAAATGCCGCTTCCAGCTTAGCTGTGCAGAAGAAGAACAACAAGAAGAAGAAATATCTCGAAATATGTCCGTCAGGCCCCTTCCCTTGAGATGAATCTGCATATATCTCGGAAACGAAGCGAGCTATGGCAAAATGTTAAGAGACCTTTTTTGCGGAGAATTAAGTTTTCTACTTTTTATGTTCTATGATATTTTTTGATCAGATGCGTAGTTCTCGAAATATATCAAGATATTTAAAAGTTCCGAAGCTGCACCAACATAATAGAGGTACAGAAACACCGTGGCCTCTTTCTTTGAGATAACTCTGCACTAGTGCGAGCCGCAAATGCAGCTTCCAGCTTAGCTGTGCAGAAGAAGAACAACAAGAAGAAGAAATATCTCGAAATATGTCCGTCAGGCCCCTTCCCTTGAGATGAATCTGCATATATCTCGGAAACGAAGCGAGCTATGGCAAAATGTTAAGAGACCTTTTTTGCGGAGAATTAAGTTTTCTACTTTTTATGTTCTATGATATTTTTTGATCAGATGCGTAGTTCTCGAGATATATCAAGATATTTAAAAGTTCCGAAGCTGCACCAACATAATAGAGGTACAGAAACACCGTGGCCTCTTTCTTTGAGATAACTCTGCACTATTGCGAGCTGCAAATGCCACTTCCAGCTTAGCTGTGCAGAAGAAGGACAACAAGAAGAAGAAATATCTCGAAATATGTCCGTCAGGCCCCTTCCCTTGAGATATATCTGCAAATATCTCGGAAACGAAGCGAGCTATGGCAAAATCTTTAGAGACCTTTTTTGTAGACAATTATGTTTCCTACAAGTTATGTTCTATGATATTTTTTGATCAGAAGCGTAGTTTTCGAGATATATCGAGATATTTAAAAGTTCCGAAGCCGCACCAACATAATAGAGATACAGAAACACCGTGGCCCCTTTCTTTGAGATAACTCTGCACTATTGCGAGCTGCAAATGCCACTTCCAGCTTAGCTGTGCAGAAGAAGAACAACAAGAAGAAGAAATATCTCGAAATATGTCCGTCAGGCCCCTTCCCTTGCGATATATCTGCATATATCTCGGAAACGAAGCGAGCTATGGCAAAATGTTAAGAGACCTTTTTTGTAGAGAATTAAGTTTTCTACTTTTTATGTTCTATGATATTTTTTGATCAGATGCATAGTTCTCGAGATATATCAAGATATTTAAAAGCTCCGAAGCTGCACCAACATAATAGAGATACAGAAACACCGTGGCCCCTTTCTTTGAGATAACTCTGCACTAGTGCGAGCCGCAAATGCCACTTCCAGCTTCGCTGTGCAGAGGAAGAACAACAAGAAGAAGAAATATCTCGAAATATGTCCGTCAGGCCCCTTCCCTTGAGATAAATCTGCAAATATCTCGGAAACGAAGCGAGCTATGGCAAAATGTTGAGAGACCTTTTTTGTAGAGAATTAAGTTTCCTACTTTTTATGTTCTATGATATTTTTTGATCAGATGCGTAGTTCTCGAGATATATCAAGATATTTAAAAGTTTCGAAGCCGCACCAACATAATAGAGATACAGAAACACCGTGGCCCCTTTCTTTGAGATAACTCTGCACTATTGCGAGCTGCAAATGCCACTTACAGCTTAGCTGTGAAGAAGAAGAACAACAAGAATAAGAAATATCTCGAAATATGTCCGTCGGGCCCCTTCCCTTGAGATAAATCTGCAAATATCTCGGAAACGAAGCGAGCTATGGCAAAATGTTGGGAGACCTTTTTTGTAGAGAATTATGTTTCCTACAAGTTATGTTCTATGATATTTTTTGATCAGAAGCGTAGTTTTCGAGATATATCGAGATATTTAAAAGTTCCGAAGCCGCACCAACATAATAGAGATACAGAAACACCGTGGCCCCTTTCTTTGAGATAACTCTGCACTATTGCGAGCTGCAAATGCCACTTCCAGCTTAGCTGTGCAGAAGAAGAACAACAAGAAGAAGAAATATCTCGAAATATGTCCGTCAGGCCCCTTCCCTTGAGATATATCTGCAAATATCTCGGAAACGAAACGACCTATGGCAAAATGTTAAGAGACCTTTTTTGTAGAGAATTATGTTTCCTACAATTTATGTTCTATGATATTTTTTGATCAGAAGCGTAGTTTTCGAGATATATCGAGATATTTAAAAGATCCGAAGCCGCACCAACATAATAGAGATACAGAAACACCGTGGCCCCTTTCTTTGAGATAACTCTGCACTAGTGCGAGCCGCAAATGCCGCTTCCAGCTTAGCTGTGCAGAAGAAGAACAACAAGAAGAAGAAATATCTCGAAATATGTCCGTCAGGCCCCTTCCCTTGAGATGAATCTGCATATATCTCGGAAACGAAGCGAGCTATGGCAAAATGTTAAGAGACCTTTTTTGCGGAGAATTAAGTTTTCTACTTTTTATGTTCTATGATATTTTTTGATCAGATGCGTAGTTCTCGAAATATATCAAGATATTTAAAAGTTCCGAAGCTGCACCAACATAATAGAGGTACAGAAACACCGTGGCCTCTTTCTTTGAGATAACTCTGCACTATTGCGAGCTGCAAATGCCACTTCCAGCTTAGCTGTGCAGAAGAAGGACAATAAGAAGAAGAAATATCTCGAAATATGTCCGTCAGGCCCCTTCCCTTGAGATATATCTGCAAATATCTCGGAAACGAAGCGAGCTATGGCAAAATCTTTACAGACCTTTTTTGTAGACAATTATGTTTCCTACAAGTTATGTTCTATGATATTTTTTGATCAGAAGCGTAGTTTTCGAGATATATCGAGATATTTAAAAGATCCGAAGCCGCACCAACATAATAGAGATACAGAAACACCGTGGCCCCTTTCTTTGAGATAACTCTGCACTAGTGCGAGCCGCAAATGCAGCTTCCAGCTTAGCTGTGCAGAAGAAGAACAACAAGAAGAAGAAATATCTCGAAATATGTCCGTCAGGCCCCTTCCCTTGCGATATATCTGCATATATCTCGGAAACGAAGCGAGCTATGGCAAAATGTTAAGAGACCTTTTTTGTAGAGAATTAAGTTTTCTACTTTTTATGTTCTATGATATTTTTTGATCAGATGCGTAGTTCTCGAGATATATCAAGATATTTAAAAGCTCCGAAGCTGCACCAACATAATAGAGATACAGAAACACCGTGGCCTCTTTCTTTGAGATAACTCTGCACTATTGCGAGCTGCAAATGCCACTTCCAGCTTAGCTGTGCAGAAGAAGGACAACAAGAAGAAGAAATATCTCGAAATATGTCCGTCAGGCCCCTTCCCTTGAGATATATCTGCAAATATCTCGGAAACGAAGCGAGCTATGGCAAAATCTTTAGAGACCTTTTTTGTAGACAATTATGTTTCCTACAAGTTATGTTCTATGATATTTTTTGATCAGAAGCGTAGTTTTCGAGATATATCGAGATATTTAAAAGTTCCGAAGCCGCACCAACATAATAGAGATACAGAAACACCGTGGCCCCTTTCTTTGAGATAACTCTGCACTATTGCGAGCTGCAAATGCCACTTCCAGCTTAGCTGTGCAGAAGAAGAACAACAAGAAGAAGAAATATCTCGAAATATGTCCGTCAGGCCCCTTCCCTTGCGATATATCTGCATATATCTCGGAAACGAAGCGAGCTATGGCAAAATGTTAAGAGACCTTTTTTGTAGAGAATTAAGTTTTCTACTTTTTATGTTCTATGATATTTTTTGATCAGATGCGTAGTTCTCGAGATATATCAAGATATTTAAAAGCTCCGAAGCTGCACCAACATAATAGAGATACAGAAACACCGTGGCCCCTTTCTTTGAGATAACTCTGCACTAGTGCGAGCCGCAAATGCCACTTCCAGCTTCGCTGTGCAGAGGAAGAACAACAAGAAGAAGAAATATCTCGAAATATGTCCGTCAGGCCCCTTCCCTTGAGATAAATCTGCAAATATCTCGGAAACGAAGCGAGCTATGGCAAAATGTTGAGAGACCTTTTTTGTAGAGAATTAAGTTTCCTACTTTTTATGTTCTATGATATTTTTTGATCAGATGCGTAGTTCTCGAGATATATCAAGATATTTAAAAGTTTCGAAGCCGCACCAACATAATAGAGATACAGAAACACCGTGGCCCCTTTCTTTGAGATAACTCTGCACTATTGCGAGCTGCAAATGCCACTTACAGCTTAGCTGTGAAGAAGAAGAACAACAAGAATAAGAAATATCTCGAAATATGTCCGTCGGGCCCCTTCCCTTGAGATAAATCTGCAAATATCTCGGAAACGAAGCGAGCTATGGCAAAATGTTGGGAGACCTTTTTTGTAGAGAATTATGTTTCCTACAAGTTATGTTCTATGATATTTTTTGATCAGAAGCGTAGTTTTCGAGATATATCGAGATATTTAAAAGTTCCGAAGCCGCACCAACATAATAGAGATACAGAAACACCGTGGCCCCTTTCTTTGAGATAACTCTGCACTATTGCGAGCTGCAAATGCCACTTCCAGCTTAGCTGTGCAGAAGAAGAACAACAAGAAGAAGAAATATCTCGAAATATGTCCGTCAGGCCCCTTCCCTTGAGATATATCTGCAAATATCTCGGAAACGAAACGACCTATGGCAAAATGTTAAGAGACCTTTTTTGTAGAGAATTATGTTTCCTACAATTTATGTTCTATGATATTTTTTGATCAGAAGCGTAGTTTTCGAGATATATCGAGATATTTAAAAGATCCGAAGCCGCACCAACATAATAGAGATACAGAAACACCGTGGCCCCTTTCTTTGAGATAACTCTGCACTAGTGCGAGCCGCAAATGCCGCTTCCAGCTTAGCTGTGCAGAAGAAGAACAACAAGAAGAAGAAATATCTCGAAATATGTCCGTCAGGCCCCTTCCCTTGAGATGAATCTGCATATATCTCGGAAACGAAGCGAGCTATGGCAAAATGTTAAGAGACCTTTTTTGCGGAGAATTAAGTTTTCTACTTTTTATGTTCTATGATATTTTTTGATCAGATGCGTAGTTCTCGAAATATATCAAGATATTTAAAAGTTCCGAAGCTGCACCAACATAATAGAGGTACAGAAACACCGTGGCCTCTTTCTTTGAGATAACTCTGCACTATTGCGAGCTGCAAATGCCACTTCCAGCTTAGCTGTGCAGAAGAAGGACAATAAGAAGAAGAAGTATCTCGAAATATGTCCGTCAGGCCCCTTCCCTTGAGATATATCTGCAAATATCTCGGAAACGAAGCGAGCTATGGCAAAATCTTTACAGACCTTTTTTGTAGACAATTATGTTTCCTACAAGTTATGTTCTATGATATTTTTTGATCAGAAGCGTAGTTTTCGAGATATATCGAGATATTTAAAAGATCCGAAGCCGCACCAACATAATAGAGATACAGAAACACCGTGGCCCCTTTCTTTGAGATAACTCTGCACTAGTGCGAGCCGCAAATGCAGCTTCCAGCTTAGCTGTGCAGAAGAAGAACAACAAGAAGAAGAAATATCTCGAAATATGTCCGTCAGGCCCCTTCCCTTGAGATGAATCTGCATATATCTCGGAAACGAAGCGAGCTATGGCAAAATGTTAAGAGACCTTTTTTGCGGAGAATTAAGTTTTCTACTTTTTATGTTCTATGATATTTTTTGATCAGATGCGTAGTTCTCGAGATATATCAAGATATTTAAAAGTTCCGAAGCTGCACCAACATAATAGAGGTACAGAAACACCGTGGCCTCTTTCTTTGAGATAACTCTGCACTATTGCGAGCTGCAAATGCCACTTCCAGCTTAGCTGTGCAGAAGAAGGACAACAAGAAGAAGAAATATCTCGAAATATGTCCGTCAGGCCCCTTCCCTTGAGATATATCTGCAAATATCTCGGAAACGAAGCGAGCTATGGCAAAATCTTTAGAGACCTTTTTTGTAGACAATTATGTTTCCTACAAGTTATGTTCTATGATATTTTTTGATCAGAAGCGTAGTTTTCGAGATATATCGAGATATTTAAAAGTTCCGAAGCCGCACCAACATAATAGAGATACAGAAACACCGTGGCCCCTTTCTTTGAGATAACTCTGCACTATTGCGAGCTGCAAATGCCACTTCCAGCTTAGCTGTGCAGAAGAAGAACAACAAGAAGAAGAAATATCTCGAAATATGTCCGTCAGGCCCCTTCCCTTGCGATATATCTGCATATATCTCGGAAACGAAGCGAGCTATGGCAAATTGTTAAGAGACCTTTTTTGTAGAGAATTAAGTTTTCTACTTTTTATGTTCTATGATATTTTTTGATCAGATGCGTAGTTCTCGAGATATATCAAGATATTTAAAAGCTCCGAAGCTGCACCAACATAATAGAGATACAGAAACACCGTGGCCCCTTTCTTTGAGATAACTCTGCACTAGTGCGAGCCGCAAATGCCACTTCCAGCTTAGCTGTGCAGAGGAAGAACAACAAGAAGAAGAAATATCTCGAAATATGTCCGTCAGGCCCCTTCCCTTGAGATAAATCTGCAAATATCTCGGAAACGAAGCGAGCTATGGCAAAATGTTAAGAGACCTTTTTTGTACAGAATTATGTTTGCTACAAGTTATGTTCTAGGATATTTTTTGATCAGAAGCGTTGTTTTCGAGATATATCGAGATATTTAAAAGTTCCGAAGCCGCACCAACATAATAGAGATACAGAAACACCGTGGCCCCTTTCTTTGAGATAACTCTGCACTATTGCGAGCTGCAAATGCCACTTCCAGCTTAGCTGTGCAGAAGAAGAACAACAAGAAGAAGAAATGTCTCGAAATATGTCCGTCAGGCCCCTTCACTTGAGATAAATCTGCAAATATCTCGGAAACGAAGCGAGCTATGGCAAAATGTTAAGAGACCTTTTTTGTAGAGAATTATGTTTCCTACAATTTATGTTCTATGATATTTTTTGATCAGAAGCGTAGTTTTCGAGATATATCGAGATATTTAAAAGATCCGAAGCCGCACCAACATAATAGAGATACAGAAACACCGTGGCCCCTTTCTTTGAGATAACTCTGCACTAGTGCGAGCCGCAAATGCCGCTTCCAGCTTAGCTGTGCAGAAGAAGAACAACAAGAAGAAGAAATATCTCGAAATATGTCCGTCAGGCCCCTTCCCTTGAGATGAATCTGCATATATCTCGGAAACGAAGCGAGCTATGGCAAAATGTTAAGAGACCTTTTTTGCGGAGAATTAAGTTTTCTACTTTTTATGTTCTATGATATTTTTTGATCAGATGCGTAGTTCTCGAGATATATCAAGATAGTTAAAAGTTCCGAAGCTGCACCAACATAATAGAGGTACAGAAACACCGTGGCCTCTTTCTTTGAGATAACTCTGCACTATTGCGAGCTGCAAATGCCACTTCCAGCTTAGCTGTGCAGAAGAAGAACAACAAGAAGAAGAAATATCTCGAAATATGTCCGTCAGGCCCCTTCCCTTGAGATATATCTGCAAATATCTCGGAAACGAAGCGAGCTATGGCAAGATCTTCAGAGACCTTTTTTGTAGACAATTATGTTTCCTACAAGTTATGTTCTATGATATTTTTTGATCAGAAGCGTAGTTTTCGAGATATATCGAGATATTTAAAAGTTCCGAAGCCGCACCAACATAATAGAGATACAGAAACACCGTGGCCCCTTTCTTTGAGATAACTCTGCACTATTGCGAGCAGCAAATGCCACTTCCAGCTTAGCTGTGCAGAAGAAGAACAACAAGAAGAAGAAATATCTCGAAATATGTCCGTCAGGCCCCTTCCCTTGCGATAAATCTGCATATATCTCGGAAACGAAGCGAGCTATGGCAAAATGTTAAGAGACCTTTTTTGTAGAGAATTAAGTTTTCTACTTTTTATGTTCTATGATATTTTTTGATCAGATGCGTAGTTCTCGAGATATATCAAGATATTTAAAAGTTACGAAGCTGCACCAACCTAATAGAGGTACAGAAACACCGTGGCCTCTTTCTTTGAGATAACTCTGCACTATTGCGAGCTGCAAATGCCACTTCCAGCTTAGCTGTGCAGAAGAAGAACAACAAAAAGAAGAAATATCTCGAAATATGTCCGTCAGGCCCCTTCCCTTGAGATATATCTGCAAATATCACGGAAACGAAGCGAGCTATGGCAAAATGGTACGAGATCTTTTTTGTAGAGAATTATGTTTCCTACAAGTTATGTTCGATGATATTTTTTGATCAGAAGCGTAGTTTTCGAGATATATCGAGATATTTAAAAGTTCCGAAGCCGCACCAACATAATAGAGATACAGAAACACCGTGGCCCCTCTCTTTGAGATAACTCTGCAATATTGCGAGCTGGAAATGCCACTTCCAGTTTAGCTGTGCAGAAGAAGAACAACAAGAAGAAGAAATATCTCGAAATATGTCCGTCAGGCCCCTTCCCTTGAGATAAATCTGCAAATATCTCGGAAACGAAGCGAGCTATGGCAAAATGTTTAGAGACCTTTTTTGTAGAGAATTAAGTTTCCTACTTTTTATGTTCTATGATATTTTTTGATCAGATGCGTAGTTCTCGAGATATATCAAGATATTTAAAAGTTTCGAAGCCGCACCAACATAATAGAGATACAGAAACACCGTGGCCCCTTTCTTTGAGATAACTCTGCACTATTGCGAGCTGCAAATGCCACTTACAGCTTAGCTGTGCAGAAGAAGGACAACAAGAAGAAGAAATATCTCGAAATATGTCCGTCAGGCCCCTTCCCTTGAGATATATCTGCAAATATCTCGGAAACGAAGCGAGCTATGGCAAAATCTTTACAGACCTTTTTTGTAGACAATTATGTTTCCTACAAGTTATGTTCTATGATATTTTTTGATCAGAAGCGTAGTTTTCGAGATATATCGAGATATTTAAAAGATCCGAAGCCGCACCAACATAATAGAGATACAGAAACACCGTGGCCCCATTCTTTGAGATAACTCTGCACTAGTGCGAGCCGCAAATGCAGCTTCCAGCTTAGCTGTGCAGAAGAAGAACAACAAGAAGAAGAAATATCTCGAAATATATCCGTCAGGCCCCTTCCCTTGAGATGAATCTGCATATATCTCGGAAACGAAGCGAGCTATGGCAAAATGTTAAGAGACCTTTTTTGCGGAGAATTAAGTTTTCTACTTTTTATGTTCTATGATATTTTTTGATCAGATGCGTAGTTCTCGAGATATATCAAGATATTTAAAAGTTCCGAAGCTGCACCAACATAATAGAGTTACAGAAACACCGTGGCCTCTTTCTTTGAGATAACTCTGCACTATTGCGAGCTGCAAATGCCACTTCCAGCTTAGCTGTGCAGAAGAAGGACAACAAGAAGAAGAAATATCTCGAAATATGTCCGTCAGGCCCCTTCCCTTGAGATATATCTGCAAATATCTCGGAAACGAAGCGAGCTATGGCAAAATCTTTAGAGACCTTTTTTGTAGACAATGATGTTTCCTACAAGTTATGTTCTATGATATTTTTTGATCAGAAGCGTAGTTTTCGAGATATATCGAGATATTTAAAAGTTCCGAAGCCGCACCAACATAATAGAGATACAGAAACACCGTGGCCCCTTTCTTTGAGATAACTCTGCACTATTGCGAGCTGCAAATGCCACTTCCAGCTTAGCTGTGCAGAAGAAGAACAACAAGAAGAAGAAATATCTCGAAATATGTCCGTCAGGCCCCTTCCCTTGCGATATATCTGCATATATCTCGGAAACGAAGCGAGCTATGGCAAAATGTTAAGAGACCTTTTTTGTAGAGAATTAAGTTTTCTACTTTTTATGTTCTATGATATTTTTTGATCAGATGCGTAGTTCTCGAGATATATCAAGATATTTAAAAGTTCCGAAGCTGCACCAACCTAATAGAGATACAGAAACACCGTGGCCTCTTTCTTTGAGATAACTCTGCACTATTGCGAGCTGCAAATGCCACTTCCAGCTTTGCTGTGCAGAAGAAGAACAACAAAAAGAAGAAATATCTCGAAATATGTCCGTCAGGCCCCTTCGCTTGAGATATATCTGCAAATATCACGGAAACGAAGCGAGCTATGGCAAAATGGTAAGAGATCTTTTTTGTAGAGAATTATGTTTCCTACAAGTTATGTTCCATGATATTTTTTGATCAGAAGCGTAGTTTTCGAGATATATCGAGATATTTAAAAGTTCCGAAGCCGCACCAACATAATAGAGATACAGAAACACCGTGGCCCCTCTCTTTGAGATAACTCTGCAATATTGCGAGCTGGAAATGCCACTTCCAGTTTAGCTGTGCAGAAGAAGAACAACAAGAAGAAGAAATATCTCGAAATATGTCCGTCAGGCCCCTTCCCTTGAGATAAATCTGCATATATCTCGGAAACCAAGCGAGCTATGGCAAAGTGTTAAGAGACCTTTTTTGTAGAGAATTATGTTTCCTACTTTTTATGTTCTATGATATTTTTTGATCAGATGCGTAGTTCTCGAGATATATCAAGATATTTAAAAGCTCCGAAGCTGCACCAACATAATAGAGATACAGAAACACCGTGGCCCCTTTCTTTGAGATAACTCTGCACTAGTGCGAGCCGCAAATGCCACTTCCAGCTTAGCTGTGTAGAGGAAGAACAACAAGAAGAAGAAATATCTCGAAATATGTCCGTCAGGCCCCTTCCCTTGAGATATATCTGCAAATATCTCGGAAACGAAGCGAGCTATGGCAAAATGTTAAGAGACCTTTTTTGTAGAGAATTAAGTTTCCTACTTTTTATGTTCTATGATATTTTCTGATCAGATGCGTAGTTCTCGAGATATATCAAGATATCTAAAAGTTCCGAAGCCGCACCAACATAATAGAGATACAGAAACACCGTGGCCCCCCTCTTTGAGATAACTCTGCACTATTGCGAGCTGCAAATGCCACTTCCAGCTTAGCTGTGCAGAAGAAGAACAACAAGAAGAAGAAATGTCTCGAAATATGTCCGTCAGGCCCCTTCCCTTGAGATAAATCTGCAAATATCTCGGAAACGAAGCGAGCTATGGCAAAATGTTAAGAGACGTTTTTTGTAGAGAATTATGTTTCCTACAATTTATGTTCTATGATATTTTTTGATCAGAAGCGTAGTTTTCGAGATATATCGAGATATTTAAAAGTTCCGAAGCCGCACCAACATAATAGAGATACAGAAACACCGTGGCCCCTTTCTTTGAGATAACTCTGCACTAGTGCGAGCCGCAAATTCCACTTCCAGCTTAGCTGTGCAGAAGAAGAACAACAAGAAGAAGAAATGTCTCGAAATATGTCCGTCAGGCCCCTTCCCTTGAGATAAATCTGCAAATATCTCGGAAACGAAGCGAGCTATGGCAAAATGTTGAGAGACCTTTTTTGTAGAGAATTAAGTTTCCTACTTTTTATGTTCTATGATATTTTTTGATCAGATGCGTAGTTCTCGAGATATATCAAGATATTTAAAAGTTTCGAAGCCGCACCAACATAATAGAGATACAGAAACACCGTGGCCCCTTTCTTTGAGATAACTCTGCACTATTGCGAGCTGCAAATGCCACTTACAGCTTAGCTGTGAAGAAGAAGAACAACAAGAATAAGAAATATCTCGAAATATGTCCGTCGGGCCCCTTCCCTTGAGATAAATCTGCAAATATCTCGGAAACGAAGCGAGCTATGGCAAAATGTTGGGAGACCTTTTTTGTAGAGAATTATGTTTCCTACAAGTTATGTTCTATGATATTTTTTGATCAGAAGCGTAGTTTTCGAGATATATCGAGATATTTAAAAGTTCCGAAGCCGCACCAACATAATAGAGATACAGAAACACCGTGGCCCCTTTCTTTGAGATAACTCTGCACTATTGCGAGCTGCAAATGCCATTTCCAGCTTAGCTGTGCAGAAGAAGAACAACAAGAAGAAGAAATATCTCGAAATATGTCCGTCAGGCCCCTTCCCTTGAGATATATCTGCAAATATCTCGGAAACGAAACGACCTATGGCAAAATGTTAAGAGACCTTTTTTGTAGAGAATTATGTTTCCTACAATTTATGTTCTATGATATTTTTTGATCAGAAGCGTAGTTTTCGAGATATATCGAGATATTTAAAAGATCCGAAGCCGCACCAACATAATAGAGATACAGAAACACCGTGGCCCCTTTCTTTGAGATAACTCTGCACTAGTGCGAGCCGCAAATGCCGCTTCCAGCTTAGCTGTGCAGAAGAAGAACAACAAGAAGAAGAAATATCTCGAAATATGTCCGTCAGGCCCCTTCCCTTGAGATGAATCTGCATATATCTCGGAAACGAAGCGAGCTATGGCAAAATGTTAAGAGACCTTTTTTGCGGAGAATTAAGTTTTCTACTTTTTATGTTCTATGATATTTTTTGATCAGATGCGTAGTTCTCGAAATATATCAAGATATTTAAAAGTTCCGAAGCTGCACCAACATAATAGAGGTACAGAAACAGCGTGGCCTCTTTCTTTGAGATAACTCTGCACTATTGCGAGCTGCAAATGCCACTTCCAGCTTAGCTGTGCAGAAGAAGGACAATAAGAAGAAGAAATATCTCGAAATATGTCCGTCAGGCCCCTCCCCTTGAGATATATCTGCAAATATCTCGGAAACGAAGCGAGCTATGGCAAAATCTTTACAGACCTTTTTTGTAGACAATTATGTTTCCTACAAGTTATGTTCTATGATATTTTTTGATCAGAAGCGTAGTTTTCGAGATATATCGAGATATTTAAAAGATCCGAAGCCGCACCAACATAATAGAGATACAGAAACACCGTGGCCCCTTTCTTTGAGATAACTCTGCACTAGTGCGAGCCGCAAATGCAGCTTCCAGCTTAGCTGTGCAGAAGAAGAACAACAAGAAGAAGAAATATCTCGAAATATGTCCGTCAGGCCCCTTCCCTTGAGATGAATCTGCATATATCTCGGAAACGAAGCGAGCTATGGCAAAATGTTAAGAGACCTTTTTTGCGGAGAATTAAGTTTTCTACTTTTTATGTTCTATGATATTTTTTGATCAGATGCGTAGTTCTCGAGATATATCAAGATATTTAAAAGTTCCGAAGCTGCACCAACATAATAGAGGTACAGAAACACCGTGGCCTCTTTCTTTGAGATAACTCTGCACTATTGCGAGCTGCAAATGCCACTTCCAGCTTAGCTGTGCAGAAGAAGGACAACAAGAAGAAGAAATATCTCGAAATATGTCCGTCAGGCCCCTTCCCTTGAGATATATCTGCAAATATCTCGGAAACGAAGCGAGCTATGGCAAAATCTTTAGAGACCTTTTTTGTAGACAATTATGTTTCCTACAAGTTATGTTCTATGATATTTTTTGATCAGAAGCGTAGTTTTCGAGATATATCGAGATATTTAAAAGTTCCGAAGCCGCACCAACATAATAGAGATACAGAAACACCGTGGCCCCTTTCTTTGAGATAACTCTGCACTATTGCGAGCTGCAAATGCCACTTCCAGCTTAGCTGTGCAGAAGAAGAACAACAAGAAGAAGAAATATCTCGAAATATGTCCGTCAGGCCCCTTCCCTTGAGATAAATCTGCAAATATCTCGGAAACGAAGCGAGCTATGGCAAAATGTTAAGAGACCTTTTTTGTAGAGAATTATGTTTCCTACAATTTATGTTCTATGATATTTTTTGATCAGAAGCGTAGTTTTCGAGATATATCGAGATATTTAAAAGATCCGAAGCCGCACCAACATAATAGAGATACAGAAACACCGTGGCCCCTTTCTTTGAGATAACTCTGCACTAGTGCGAGCCGCAAATGCCGCTTCCAGCTTAGCTGTGCAGAAGAAGAACAACAAGAAGAAGAAATATCTCGAAATATGTCCGTCAGGCCCCTTCCCTTGAGATGAATCTGCATATATCTCGGAACCGAAGCGAGCTATGGCAAAATGTTAAGAGACCTTTTTTGCGGAGAATTAAGTTTTCTACTTTTCATGTTCTATGATATTTTTTGATCAGATGCGTAGTTCTCGAGATATATCAAGATAGTTAAAAGTTCCGAAGCTGCACCAACATAATAGAGGTACAGAAACACCGTGGCCTCTTTCTTTGAGATAACTCTGCACTATTGCGAGCTGCAAATGCCACTTCCAGCTTAGCTGTGCAGAAGAAGAACAACAAGAAGAAGAAATATCTCGAAATATGTCCGTCAGGCCCCTTCCCTTGAGATATATCTGCAAATATCTCGGAAACGAAGCGAGCTATGGCAAGATCTTCAGAGACCTTTTTTGTAGACAATTATGTTTCCTACAAGTTATGTTCTATGATATTTTTTGATCAGAAGCGTAGTTTTCGAGATATATCGAGATATTTAAAAGTTCCGAAGCCGCACCAACATAATAGAGATACAGAAACACCGTGGCCCCTTTCTTTGAGATAACTCTGGACTATTGCGAGCAGCAAATGCCACTTCCAGCTTAGCTGTGCAGAAGAAGAACAACAAGAAGAAGAAATATCTCGAAATATGTCCGTCAGGCCCCTTCCCTTGCGATAAATCTGCATATATCTCGGAAACGAAGCGAGCTATGGCAAAATGTTAAGAGACCTTTTTTGTAGAGAATTAAGTTTTCTACTTTTTATGTTCTATGATATTTTTTGATCAGATCCGTAGTTCTCGAGATATATCAAGATATTTAAAAGTTACGAAGCTGCACCAACCTAATAGAGGTACAGAAACACCGTGGCCTCTTTCTTTGAGATAACTCTGCACTATTGCGAGCTGCAAATGCCACTTCCAGCTTAGCTGTGCAGAAGAAGAACAACAAAAAGAAGAAATATCTCGAAATATGTCCGTCAGGCCCCTTCCCTTGAGATATATCTGCAAATATCACGGAAACGAAGCGAGCTATGGCAAAATGGTAAGAGATCTTTTTTGTAGAGAATTATGTTTCCTACAAGTTATGTTCGATGATATTTTTTGATCAGAAGCGTAGTTTTCGAGATATATCGAGATATTTAAAAGTTCCGAAGCCGCACCAACATAATAGAGATACAGAAACACCGTGGCCCCTCTCTTTGAGATAACTCTGCAATATTGCGAGCTGGAAATGCCACTTCCAGTTTAGCTGTGCAGAAGAAGAACAACAAGAAGAAGAAATATCTCGAAATATGTCCGTCAGGCCCCTTCCCTTGAGATAAATCTGCAAATATCTCGGAAACGAAGCGAGCTATGGCAAAATGTTAAGAGACCTTTTTTGTAGAGAATTAAGTTTCCTACTTTTTATGTTCTATGATATTTTTTGATCAGATGCGTAGTTCTCGAGATATATCAAGATATTTAAAAGTTTCGAAGCCGCACCAACATAATAGAGATACAGAAACACCGTGGCCCCTTTCTTTGAGATAACTCTGCACTATTGCGAGCTGCAAATGCCACTTACAGCTTAGCTGTGCAGAACAAGAACAACAAGAAGAAGAAATATCTCGAAATATGTCCGTCAGGCCCCTTCCCTCGAGATAAATCTGCAAATATCTCGGAAACGAAGCGAGCTATGGCAAAATGTTAAGAGACCTTTTTTGTACAGAATTATGTTTCCTACAAGTTATGTTCTATGATATTTTTTGATCAGAAGCGTAGTTTTCGAGATATATCGAGATATTTAAAAGTTCCGAAGCCGCACCAACATAATAGAGATACAGAAACACCGTGGCCCCTTTCTTTGAGATAACTCTGCACTATTACGAGCTGCAAATGCCACTTCCAGCTTAGCTGTGCAGAAGAAGAACAACAAGAAGAAGAAATGTCTCGAAATATGTCCGTCAGGCCCCTTCCCTTGAGATAAATCTGCAAATATCTCGGAAACGAAGCGAGCTATGGCAAAATGTTAAGAGACCTTTCTTGTAGAGAATTAAGTTTCCTACTTTTTATGTAGTATGATATTTTTTGATCAGATGCGTAGTTCTCGAGATATATCAAGATATTTAAAAGTTCCGAAGCCGCACCAACATAATAGAGATACAGAAACACCGTGGCCCCTTTCTTTGAGATAACTCTGCACTATTGCGAGCTGCAAATGCCACTTCCAGCTTAGCTGTGCAGAAGAAGAACAACAAGAAGAAGAAATGTCTCGAAATATGTCCGTCAGGCCCCTTCCCTTGAGATAAATCTGCAAATATCTCGGAAACGAAGCGAGCTATGGCAAAATGTTAAGAGACCTTTCTTGTAGAGAATTAAGTTTCCTACTTTTTATGTAGTATGATATTTTTTGATCAGATGCGTAGTTCTCGAGATATATCAAGATCTTTAAAAGTTCCGAAGCCGCACCAACATAATAGAGATACAGAAACACCGTGGCCCCTTTCTTTGAGATAACTCTGCACTATTGCGAGCTGCAAATGCCACTTCCAGCTTAGCTGTGCAGAAGAAGAACAACAAGAAGAAGAAATGTCTCGAAATATGTCCGTCAGGCCCCTTCCCTTGAGATAAATCTGCAAATATCTCGGAAACGAAGCGAGCTATGGCAAAAAGTTAAGAGACCTTTTTTGCGGAGAATTAAGTTTTCTACTTTTTATGTTCTATGATATTTTTTGATCAGATGCGTAGTTCTCGAGATATATCAAGATAGTTAAAAGTTCCGAATCTGCACCAACATAATAGAGGTACAGAAACACCGTGGCCTCTTTCTTTGAGATAACTCTGCACTATTGCGAGCTGCAAATGCCACTTCCAGCTTAGCTGTGCAGAAGAAGAACAACAAAAAGAAGAAATATCTCGAAATATGTCCGTCAGGCCCCTTCCCTTGAGATATATCTGCAAATATCACGGAAACGAAGCGAGCTATGGCAAAATGGTAAGAGATCTTTTTTGTAGAGAATTATGTTTCCTACAAGTTATGTTCGATGATATTTTTTGATCAGAAGCGTAGTTTTCGAGATATATCGAGATATTTAAAAGTTCCGAAGCCGCACCAACATAATAGAGATACAGAAACACCGTGGCCCCTCTCTTTGAGATAACTCTGCAATATTGCGAGCTGGAAATGCCACTTCCAGTTTAGCTGTGCAGAAGAAGAACAACAAGAAGAAGAAATATCTCGAAATATGTCCGTCAGGCCCCTTCCCTTGAGATAAATCTGCAAATATCTCGGAAACGAAGCGAGCTATGGCAAAATGTTAAGAGACCTTTTTTGTAGAGAATTAAGTTTCCTACTTTTTATGTTCTATGATATTTTTTGATCAGATGCGTAGTTCTCGAGATATATCAAGATATTTAAAAGTTTCGAAGCCGCACCAACATAATAGAGATACAGAAACACCGTGGCCCCTTTCTTTGAGATAACTCTGCACTATTGCGAGCTGCAAATGCCACTTACAGCTTAGCTGTGCAGAAGAAGAACAACAAGAAGAAGAAATATCTCGAAATATGTCCGTCAGGCCCCTTCCCTCGAGATAAATCTGCAAATATCTCGGAAACGAAGCGAGCTATGGCAAAATGTTAAGAGACCTTTCTTGTAGAGAATTAAGTTTCCTACTTTTTATGTAGTATGGTATTTTTTGATCAGATGCGTAGTTCTCGAGATATATCAAGATATTTAAAAGTTCCGAAGCCGCACCAACATAATAGAGATACAGAAACACCGTGGCCCCTTTCTTTGAGATAACTCTGCACTATTGCGAGCTGCAAATGCCACTTCCAGCTTAGCTGTGCAGAAGAAGAACAACAAGAAGAAGGAATGTCTCGAAATATGTCCGTCAGGCCCCTTCCCTTGAGATAAATCTGCAAATATCTCGGAAACGAAGCGAGCTATGGCAAAATGTTAAGAGACCTTTCTTGTAGAGAATTAAGTTTCCTACTTTTTATGTAGTATGATATTTTTTGATCAGATGCGTAGTTCTCGAGATATATCAAGATATTTAAAAGTTCCGAAGGCGCACCAACATAATAGAGGTACAGAAACACCGTGGCCCCTTTCTTTGAGATAACTCTGCACTATTGCGAGCTGCAAATGCCACTTCCAGCTTAGCTGTGCAGAAGAAGAACAACAAGAATAAGAAATATTTCGAAATATGTCCGTCAGGCCCCTTCCCTTGAGATAAATCGACAAATATCTCGGAAACGAAGCGAGCTATGGCAAAATGTTAAGATACCTTTTTTGTAGAGAATTAAGTTTCCTACTTTTTATGTTCTATGATATTTTTCGATCAGATGCGTAGTTCTCGAGATATATCAAGATATTTAAAAGCTCCGAAGCTGCACCAACATAATAGAGGTACAGAAACACCGTGGCCCCTTTCTTTGAGATAACTCTGCACTATTGCGAGCTGCAAATGCCACTTCCAGCTTAGCTGTGCAGAAGAAGAACAACAAGATGAAGAAATATCTCGAAATATGTCCGTCAGGCCCCTTCCCTTGAGATAAATCTGCAAATATCTCGGAAACGAAGCGAGCTATGGCAAAATGTTTAGAGACCTTTTTTGTAGAGAATTATGTTTCCTACAATTTACGTTCTCTGATATTTTTTGATCAGAAGCGTAGTTTTCGAGATATATCGTGATATTTAAAAGTTCCGAAGCCGCACCAACATAATAGAGATACAGAAACACGGTGGCCCCTTTCTTTGAGATAACTCTGCACTATTGCGAGCTGCAAATGCCACTTCCAGCTTAGCTGTGCAGAAGAAGAACAACAAGAAGAAGAAATGTCTCGAAATATGTCCGTCAGGCCCCTTCCCTTGAGATAAATCAGCAAATATCTCGGAAACGAAGCGAGCTATGGCAAAATGTTAAGAGACCTTTTTTGTAGAGAATTATGTTTCCTACAATTTATGTTCTATGATATTTTTTGATCAGAAGCGTAGTTTTCGAGATATATCGAGATATTTAAAAGATCCGAAGCCGCACCAACATAATAGAGATACAGAAACACCGTGGCCCCTTTCTTTGAGATAACTCTGCACTAGTGCGAGCCGCAAATGCCGCTTCCAGCTTAGCTGTGCAGAAGAAGAACAACAAGAAGAAGAAATGTCTCGAAATATGTCCGTCAGGCCCCTTCCCTTGAGATAAATCTGCAAATATCTCGGAAACGAAGCGAGCTATGGCAAAATGTTAAGATACCTTTTTTGTAGAGAATTAAGTTTCCTACTTTTTATGTTCTATGATATTTTTTGATCAGATGCGTAGTTCTCGAGATATATCAAGATATTTAAAAGCTCCGAAGCTGCACCAACATAATAGAGGTACAGAAACACCGTGGCCCCTTTCTTTGAGATAACTCTGCACTATTGCGAGCTGCAAATGCCACTTCCAGCTTAGCTGTGCAGAAGAAGAACAACAAGATGAAGAAATATCTCGAAATATGTCCGTCAGGCCCCTTCCCTTGAGATAAATCTGCAAATATCTCGGAAACGAAGCGAGCTATGGCAAAATGTTTAGAGACCTTTTTTGTAGAGAATTATGTTTCCTACAATTTACGTTCTCTGATATTTTTTGATCAGAAGCGTAGTTTTCGAGATATATCGAGATATTCAAAAGTTCCGAAGCCGCACCAACATAATAGAGATACAGAAACACGGTGGCCCCTTTCTTTGAGATAACTCTGCACTATTGCGAGCTGCAAATGCCACTTCCAGCTTAGCTGTGCGGAAGAAGAACAACAAGAAGAAGAAATGTCTCGAAATATGTCCGTCAGGCCCCTTCCCTTGAGATAAATCAGCAAATATCTCGGAAACGAAGCGAGCTATGGCAAAATGTTAAGAGACCTTTTTTGTAGAGAATTATGTTTCCTACAATTTATGTTCTATGATATTTTTTGATCAGAAGCGTAGTTTTCGAGATATATCGAGATATTTAAAAGATCCGAAGCCGCACCAACATAATAGAGATACAGAAACACCGTGGCCCCTTTCTTTGAGATAACTCTGCACTAGTGCGAGCCGCAAATGCCGCTTCCAGCTTAGCTGTGCAGAAGAAGAACAACAAGAAGAAGAAATATCTCGAAATATGTCCGTCAGGCCCCTTCCCTTGAGATGAATCTGCATATATCTCGGAAACGAAGCGAGCTATGGCAAAATGTTAAGAGACCTTTTTTGCGGAGAATTAGGTTTTCTACTTTTTATGTTCTATGATATTTTTTGATCAGATGCGTAGTTCTCGAGATATATCAAGATAGTTAAAAGTTCCGAAGCTGCACCAACATAATAGAGATACAGAAACACCGTGGCCCCTTTCTTTGAGATAACTCTGCACTATTGCGAGCTGCAAATGCCACTTCCAGCTTAGCTGTGCAGAAGAAGAACAACAAGAAGAAGAAATGTCTCGAAATATGTCCGTCAGGCCCCTTCCCTTGAGATAAATCTGCAAATATCTCGGAAACGAAGCGAGCTATGGCAAAATGTTAAGAGACCTTTCTTGTAGAGAATTAAGTTTCCTACTTTTTATGTAGTATGATATTTTTTGATCAGATGCGTAGTTCTCGAGATATATCAAGATATTTAAAAGTTCCGAAGGCGCACCAACATAATAGAGGTACAGAAACACCGTGGCCCCTTTCTTTGAGATAACTCTGCACTATTGCGAGCTGCAAATGCCACTTCCAGCTTAGCTGTGCAGAAGAAGAACAACAAGATGAAGAAATATCTCGAAATATGTCCGTCAGGCCCCTTCCCTTGAGATAAATCTGCAAATATCTCGGAAACGAAGCGAGCTATGGCAAAATGTTTAGAGAGCTTTTTTGTAGAGAATTATGTTTCCTACAATTTACGTTCTCTGATATTTTTTGATCAGAAGCGTAGTTTTCGAGATATATCGAGATATTTAAAAGTTCCGAAGCCGCACCAACATAATAGAGATACAGAAACACCGTGGCCCCTTTCTTTGAGATAACTCTGCACTATTGCGAGCTGCAAATGCCACTTCCAGCTTAGCTGTGCAGAAGAAGAACAACAAGAAGAAGAAATGTCTCGAAATATGTCCGTCAGGCCCCTTCCCTTGAGATAAATCTGCAAATATCTCGGAAACGAAGCGAGCTATGGCAAAATGTTAAGAGACCTTTTTTGTAGAGAATTATGCTTCCTACAATTTATGTTCTATGATATTTTTTGATCAGAAGCGTAGTTTTCGAGATATATCGAGATATTTAAAAGATCCGAAGCCGCACCAACATAATAGAGATACAGAAACACCGTGGCCCCTTTCTTTGAGATAACTCTGCACTAGTGCGAGCCGCAAATGCCGCTTCCAGCTTAGCTGTGCAGAAGAAGAACAACAAGAAGAAGAAATATCTCGAAATATGTCCGTCAGGCCCCTTCCCTTGAGATGAATCTGCATATATCTCGGAAACGAAGCGAGCTATGGCAAAATGTTAAGAGACCTTTTTTGCGGAGAATTAAGTTTTCTACTTTTTATGTTCTATGATATTTTTTGATCAGATGCGTAGTTCTCGAGATATATCAAGATAGTTAAAAGTTCCGAAGCTGCACCAACATAATAGAGGTACAGAAACACCGTGGCCTCTTTCTTTGAGATAACTCTGCACTATTGCGAGCTGCAAATGCCACTTCCAGCTTAGCTGTGCAGAAGAAGAACAACAAGAAGAAGAAATATCTCGAAATATGTCCGTCAGGCCCCTTCCCTTGAGATATATCTGCAAATATCTCGGAAACGAAGCGAGCTATGGCAAAATCTTTAGAGACCTTTTTTGTAGACAATTATGTTTCCTACAAGTTATGTTCTATGATATTTTTTGATCAGAAGCGTAGTTTTCGAGATATATCGAGATATTTAAAAGTTCCGAAGCCGCACCAACATAATAGAGATACAGAAACACCGTGGCCCCTTTCTTTGAGATAACTCTGCAATATTGCGAGCTGGAAATGCCACTTCCAGTTTAGCTGTGCAGAAGAAGAACAACAAGAAGAAGAAATATCTCGAAATATGTCCGTCAGGCCCCTTCCCTCGAGATAAATCTGCAAATATCTCGGAAACGAAGCGAGCTATGGCAAAATGTTAAGAGACCTTTTTTGTACAGAATTATGTTTCCTACAAGCTTTGTTCTATGATATTTTTTGATCAGAAGCGTAGTTTTCGAGATATATCGAGATATTTAAAAGTTCCGAAGCCGCACCAACATAATAGAGATACAGAAACACCGTGGCCCCTTTCTTTGAGATAACTCTGCACTATTGCGAGCTGCAAATGCCACATCCAGCTTAGCTGTGCAGAAGAAGAACAACAAGAAGAAGAAATATCTCGAAATATGTCCGTCAGGCCCCTTCCCTTGAGATAAATCTGCATATATCTCGGAAACGAAGCGACCTATGGCAAAATATTAAGAGACCTTTTTTGTGGAGAATTAAGTTTTCTACTTTTTATGTTCTATGATATTTTTTGATCAGAAGCGTCGTTTTCGAGATATATCGAGATATTTAAAAGTTCCGAAGCCGCACCAACATAATAGAGATACAGAAACACCGTGGCCCCTTTCTTTGAGATAACTCTGCACTATTGCGAGCTGCAAATGCCACTTCCAGCTTAGCTGTGCAGAAGAAGAACAACAAGAAGAAGAAATATCTAGAAATATGTCCGTCAGGCCCCTTCCCTTGAGATAAATCTGCAAATATCTCGGAAACGAAGCGAGCTATGGCAAAATGTTTAGAGACCTTTCTTGTAGAGAATTAAGTTTCCTACTTTTTATGTAGTATGATATTTTTTGATCAGATGCGTAGTTCTCGAGATATATCAAGATATTTAAAAGTTCCGAAGCCGCACCAACATAATAGAGATACAGAAACACCGTGGCCCCTTTCTTTGAGATAACTCTGCACTATTGCGAGCTGCAAATGCCACTTCCAGCTTAGCTGTGCAGAGGAAGAACAACAAGAAGAAGAAATATCTCGAAATATGTCCGTCTGGCCCGTTCCTTTGAGCTGAATCTGCAAATATCTCGGAAACGAAGCGAGCTATGGCAAAATGTTGAGAGACCTTTTTTGTAGAGAATTATGTTTCCTACAAGTTATGTTCTATGATATTTTTTGATCAGAAGCGTAGTTTTCGAGATATATCGAGATATTTAAAAGTTCCGAAGCCGCACCAACATAATAGAGATACAGAAACACCGTGGCCCCTTTCTTTGAGATAGCTCTGCACTATTGCGAGCGGCAAATGCCACTTCCAGCTTAGCTGTGCAGAAGAAGAACAACAAGAAGAAGAAATATCTCGAAATATGTCCGTCAGGCCCCTTCCCTTGAGATATATCTGCAAATATCTCGGAAACGAAACGAGCTATGGCAAAATGTTAAGAGACCTTTTTTGTAGAGAACTATGTTTCCTACACTTTATGTTCTATGATATTTTTTGATCAGAAGCGTAGTTTTCGAGATATATCGAGATATTTAAAAGATCCGAAGCCGCACCAACATAATAGAGATACAGAAACACCGTGGCCCCTTTCTTTGAGATAACTCTGCACTAGTGCGAGCCGCAAATGCCGCTTCCAGCTTAGCTGTGCCGAAGAAGAACAACAAGAAGAAGAAGTATCTCGAAATATGTCCGTCAGGCCCCTTCCCTTGAGATAAAGCTGCATATATCTCGGAAACGAAGCGAGCTATGGCAAAATGTTAAGAGACCTTTTTTGCGGAGAATTAAGTTTTCTACTTTTCATGTTCTATGATATTTTTTGATCAGATGCGTAGTTCTCGAGATATAACAAGATATTTAAAAGTTCCGAAGCTGCACCAACATAATAGAGGTACAGAAACACCGTGGCCTCTTTCTTTGAAATAACTCTGCACTATTGCGAGCTGCAAATGCCACTTCCAGCTTAGCTGTGCAGAAGAAGAACAACAAGAAGAAGAAATATCTCGAAGTATGTCCGTCAGGCCCCTTCCCTTGAGATATATCTGCAAATATCTCGGAAACGAAGCGAGCTATGGCAAAATCTTTAGAGACCTTTTTTGTAGACAATTATGTTTCCTACAAGTTATGTTCTATGATATTTTTTGATCAGAAGCGTCGTTTTCGAGATATATCGAGATATTTAAAAGTTCCGAAGCCGCACCAACATAATAGAGATACAGAAACACCGTGGCCCCTTTCTTTGAGATAACTCTGCACTATTGCGAGCTGCAAATGCCACTTCCAGCTTAGCTGTGCAGAAGAAGAACAACAAGAAGAAGAAATATCTCGAAATATGTCCTTCAGGCCCCTTCCCTTGAGATAAATCTGCATATATCTCGGAAACGAAGCGACCTATGGCAAAATGTTAAGAGACCTTTTTTGTGGAGAATTAGGTTTTCTACTTTTTATGTTCTATGATATTTTTTGATCAGATGCGTAGATCTCGAGATATATCAAGATATTTAAAAGTTCCGAAGCTGCACCAACCTAATAGAGGTACAGAAACACCGTGGCCTCTTTCTTTGAGATAACTCTGCACTATTGCGAGCTGCAAATGCCACTTCCAGCTTAGCTGTGCAGAAGAAGAACAACAAAAAGAAGAAATATCTCGAAATATGTCCGTCAGGCCCCTTCCCTTGAGATATATCTGCAAATATCTCGGAAACGAAGCGAGCTATGGCAAAATGTTAAGAGACCTTTTTTGTAGAGAATTATGTTTCCTACAAGTTACGTTCTATGATATTTTTTGATCAGAAGCGTAGTTTTCGAGATATATCGAGATATTTAAAAGTTCCGAAGCCGCACCAACATAATAGAGATACAGAAACACCGTGGCCCCTTTCTTTGAGATAACTCTGCATTGTTGCGAGCTGCAAATGCCACTTCCAGCTTAGCTATGCAGAAGAAGAACAACAAAAAGAAGAAATATCTCGAAATATGTCCGTCAGGCCCCTTCCCTTGAGATATATCTGCAATTATCTCGGAAACGAAGCGAGCTATGGCAAAATGCTAAGAGACCTTTTTTGTAGAGAATTATGTTTCCTACAAGTTACGTTCTATGATATTTTTTGATCAGAAGCGTAGTTTTCGAGATATATCGAGATATTTAAAAGTTCCGAAGCCGCACCAACATAATAGAGATACAGAAACACCGTGGCCCCTTTCTTTGAGACAACTCTGCACTATTGCGAGCTGCAAATGCCACTTCCAGCTTAGCTGTGCAGAAGAAGAACAACAAGAAGAAGAAATATCTCGAAATATGGACGTCAGGACCCTTCCCTTGAGATAAATCTGCAAATATCTCGGAAACGAAGCGAGCTATGGCAAAACCTTGAGAGACCTTTTTTGTAGAGAATTATGTTTCCTACAATATGTGTTCTATGATGTTTTTTGATCAGGAGCGTAGTTTTCGAGATATAACGAGATATTTAAAAGTTCCGAAGCCGCACCAACATAATAGAGATACAGAAACACCGTGGCCCCTTTCTTTGAGGTAACTCTGCACTATTGCGAGCTGCAAATGCCATTTCCAGCTTAGCTGTGCAGAAGAAGAACAACAAGAAGAAGAAATATCTCGAAATATGTCCGTCAGGCCCCTTCCCTTGCGATAAATCTGAAAATATCTCGGAAACCAAGCGAGCTATGGCAAAATGTTAAGAGACCTTTTTTGTAGAGAATTAAGTTTCGCACTTTTTATGTTCTATGATATTTTTTGATCGGATGCGTAGTTCTCGAGATATATCAAGATATTTAAAAGTTCCGAAGCCGCACCAACATAATAGAGATACAGAAACACCGTGGCCCCTTTCTTTGAGATAACTCTGCACTATTGCGAGCTAGAAATGCCACTTCCAGTTTAGCTGTGCAGAAGAAGAACAACAAGAAGAAGAAATATCCCGAAGTATGTCCGTCAGGACCCTTCCCTTGAGATAAATCTGCAAATATCTCGGAAACGAAGCGAGCTATGGTAAAATGTTAAGAGACCTTTTTTGTAGAGAATTATGTTTCCTACAATTTATGTTCTATGATATTTTTTGATCAGAAGCGTAGTTTTCGAGATATATCGAGATATTTAAAAGTTCCAAAGCCGCACCAACATAATAGAGATACAGAAACACCGTGGCCCCTTTCTTCGGGATAACTCTGCACTATAGCGAGCTGGAAATGCCACTTCCAGTTTAGCTGTGCAGAAGAACAACAACAAGACGAAGAAATATCTCGAAATATGTCCGTCAGGCCCCTTCCCTTGAGATCAATCTGCAAATATCTCGGAAACGAAGCGAACTATGGCAAAATGTTAAGAGACCTTTTTTGTAGAGAATTAAGTTTCCTACTTTTTATGTTCAATGATATTTTTTGATCAGATGCGTAGTTCTCGAGATATATCCAGATATTTAAAAGTTCCGAAGCGGCACCAACACAATAGAGATACAGAAACACCGTGGCCCCTTTCTTTGAGATAACTCTGCACTAGTGCGAGCCGCAAATGCCGCTTCCAGCTTAGCTGTGCAGAAGAAGAACAACAAGAAGAAGAAATATCTTGAAATATGTCCGTCAGGCCCCTTCCCTCGAGATAAATCTGCAAATATCTCGGAAACGAAGCGAGCTCTGGCAAAATGTTAAGAGACCTTTTTTGTAGAGAATTAAGTTTCCTACTATTTATGTTCTATGATATTTTTTGATCAGATGCGTAGTTCTCGAGTTATATCAAGATATTTAAAAGATCCGAAGCCGCACCAACATAATAGGGATACAGAAACACCGTGGCCCCTTTCTTTGAGATAACTCTGCTCTAGTGCGGGCCGCAAATGCCGCTTCCAGCTTAGCTGTGCAGAAGAAGAACAACAAGAAGAAGAAATATCTCGAAATATGTCCGTCAGTCCCCTTCCCTTGAGATAAATCTGCAAATATCTCGGAAACGAAGCGAGCTATGGCAAAATATTAAGAGACCTTTTCTGTAGAGAATTAAGTTTCCCACTTTTTATGTTCTATGATATTTTTTGATCAGATGCGTAGTTCTCGAGATATATCAAGACATTTAAAAGTTCCGAAGCCGCACAAACATAATAGAGATACAGAAACACCGTGGCCCCTTTCTTTGAGATAACTCTGCGCTATTGCGAGCTGCAAATGCCACTTCCAGCTTAGCTGTGCAGAAGAAGAACAACAAGAAGAAGAAATATCTCGAAATATGTCCGTCAGGCCCCTTCCCTTGAGATAAATCTGCAAATATCTCAGAAACGAAGCGAGCTATGGCAAAATGTTAAGAGACCTTTTTTGTAGAGAATTAAGTTTCCTACTTTTCATGTTCTATGATATTTTTCGATCAGATGCGTAGTTCTCGAGATATATCAAGATATTTAAAAGTTCCGAAGCCGCACCAACATAATAGAGATACAGAAACACCGTGGCCCCTTTCTTTGAGATAACTCTGCACTATTGCGAGCTGCAAATGCCACTTCGAGCTTAGCTGTGCAGAAGAAGAACAACAAGAAGAAGAAATATCTCGAAATATGTCCGTCAGACCCCTTCCCTTGAGATAAATCTGCAAATATCTCGGAAACGAAGCGAGCTATGGCAAAATGTTAAGAGACCTTTTTCGTAGAGAATTATGTTCCCTACAATTTACGTTCTATGATATTTTTTGATCGGATGCGTAGTTCTCGAGATATATCAAGATATTTAAAAGTTCCGAAGCCGCACCAACATAATAGAGATACAGAAACACCGTGGCCCCTTTCTTTGAGATAACTCTGCACTATTGCGAGCTAGAAATGCCACTTCCAGTTTAGCTGTGCAGAAGAAGAACAACAAGAAGAAGAAACATCCCGAAGTATGTCCGTCAGGACCCTTCCCTTGAGATAAATCTGCAAATATCTCGGAAACGAAGCGAGCTATGGTAAAATGTTAAGAGACCTTTTTTGTAGAGAATTATGTTTCCTACAATTTATGTTCTATGATATTTTTTGATCAGAAGCGTAGTTTTCGAGATATATCGAGATATTTAAAAGTTCCAAAGCCGCACCAACATAATAGAGATACAGAAACACCGTGGCCCCTTTCTTCGGGATAACTCTGCACTATAGCGAGCTGGAAATGCCACTTCCAGTTTAGCTGTGCAGAAGAACAACAACAAGACGAAGAAATATCTCGAAATATGTCCGTCAGGCCCCTTCCCTTGAGATCAATCTGCAAATATCTCGGAAACGAAGCGAACTATGGCAAAATGTTAAGCGACCTTTTTTGTAGAGAATTAAGTTTCCTACTTTTTATGTTCAATGATATTTTTTGATCAGATGCGTAGTTCTCGAGATATATCCAGATATTTAAAAGTTCCGAAGCGGCACCAACACAATAGAGATACAGAAACACCGTGGCCCCTTTCTTTGAGATAACTCTGCACTAGTGCGAGCCGCAAATGCCGCTTCCAGCTTAGCTGTGCAGAAGAAGAACAACAAGAAGAAGAAATATCTTGAAATATGTCCGTCAGGCCCCTTCCCTCGAGATAAATCTGCAAATAGCTCGGAAACGAAGCGAGCTCTGGCAAAATGTTAAGACACCTTTTTTGTAGAGAATTAAGTTTCCTACTATTTATGTTCTATGATATTTTTTGATCAGATGCGTACTTCTCGAGTTATATCAAGATATTTAAAAGATCCGAAGCCGCACCAACATAATAGGGATACAGAAACACCGTGGCCCCTTTCTTTGAGATAACTCTGCTCTAGTGCGGGCCGCAAATGCCGCTTCCAGCTTAGCTGTGCAGAAGAAGAACAACAAGAAGAAGAAATATCTCGAAATATGTCCGTCAGTCCCCTTCCCTTGAGATAAATCTGCAAATATCTCGGAAACGAAGCGAGCTATGGCAAAATGTTAAGAGACCTTTTCTGTAGAGAATTAAGTTTCCCACTTTTTATGTTCTATGATATTTTTTGATCAGATGCGTAGTTCTCGAGATATATCAAGATATTTAAAAGTTCCGAAGCCGCACAAACATAATAGAGATACAGAAACACCGTGGCCCCTTTCTTTGAGATAACTCTGCGCTATTGCGAGCTGCAAATGCCACTTCCAGCTTAGCTGTGCAGAAGAAGAACAACAAGAAGAAGAAATATCTCGAAATATGTCCGTCAGGCCCCTTCCCTTGAGATAAATCTGCAAATATCTCAGAAACGAAGCGAGCTATGGCAAAATGTTAAGAGACCTTTTTTGTAGAGAATTAAGTTTCCTACTTTTCATGTTCTATGATATTTTTCGATCAGATGCGTAGTTCTCGAGATATATCAAGATATTTAAAAGTTCCGAAGCCGCACCAACATAATAGATATACAGAAACACCGTGGCCCCTTTCTTTGAGATAACTCTGCACTATTGCGAGCTGCAAATGCCACTTCGAGCTTAGCTGTGCAGAAGAAGAACAACAAGAAGAAGAAATATCTCGAAATATGTCCGTCAGACCCCTTCCCTTGAGATAAATCTGCAAATATCTCGGAAACGAAGCGAGCTATGGCAAAATGTTAAGAGACCTTTTTTGTAGAGAATTATGTTCCCTACAATTTACGTTCTATGATATTTTTTGATCAGAAGCGTAGTTTTCGAGATATATCGAAATATTTAAAAGATCCGAAGCCGCACAAACATAATAGGGATACAGAAACACCGTGGCCCCTTTCTTTGAAATAACTCTGCACTAGTGCGAGCCGCAAATGCCGCTTCCAGCTTAGCTGTGCAGAAGAAGAACAACAAGAAGATGAAATATCTCGAAATATGTCCGTCAGGCCCCTTCCCTCGAGATAAATCTGCAAATATCTCGGAAACGAAGCGAGCTATGGCAAAATGTTAAGAGACCTTTTTTGTAGAGAATTAAGTTCCCTACTTTTTATGTTCTATGATATTTTTCGATCAGATGCGTAGTTCTCGAGATATATCAAGATATTGAAAAGTTCCGAAGCCGCACCAACATAATAGAGATGCAGAAACACTGTGGCCCCTTTCTTTGAGATAACTCTGCACTATTGCGAGCTGGAAATGCCACTTCCAGTTTAGCTGTGCAGAAGAAGAACAACAAGAAGAAGAAATATCTCGAAATATGTCCGTCAGGACCCTTCCCTTGAGATAAATCTGCAAATATCTCGGAAACGAAGCGAGCTATGGCAAAACGTTAAGAGACCTTTTTTGTAGAGAATTATGTTTCCTACAATTTATGTTCTATGATATTTTTTGATCAGAAGCGTAGTTTTCGAGATATATCGAAATATTTAAAAGTTCCGAAGCCGCACAAACATAATAGAGATACAGAAACACCGTGGCCCCTTTCTTTGAGATAACTCTGCACTATTGCGAGCTGCAAATGCCACTTCCAGCTTAGCTGTGCAGAAGAAGAACAACAAGAAGAAGAAGTATCTCGAAATATGTCCGTCAGGCCCCTTCCCTTGAGATAAATCTGCAAATATCTCGGAAACGAAGCGAGCTATGGCAAAATGTTAAGAGACCTTATTTGTAGAGAATTAAGTTTCCTACTTTTTATGTTCTATGTTATTATTTGATCAGATGCGTAGTTCTCGAGATATATCAAGATATTTAAAAGTTCCGAAGCCGCACCAACATAATAGAGATACAGAAACACTGTGGCCCCTTTCTTTGAGATAACTCTGCACTACTGCGAGCTGCAAATGCCACTTCCAGCTTAGCTGTGCAGAAGAAGAACAACAAGAAGAAGAAATATCTCGAAATATGTCCGTCAGTCCCCTTCCCTTGAGATAAATCTGCAAATATCTCGGAAACGAAGCGAGCTATGGCAAAATGTTAAGAGACCTTTTTTGTAGAGAATTAAGTTTCCTACTTTTTATGTTCTATGATATTTTTTGATCAGATGCGTAGCTCTCGAGATATATCGAGATATTTAAAAGTTCCGAAGCCGCACCAACATAATAGAGATACAGAAACACCGTGGCCCCTTTCTTTGAGATAACTCTGCACTATTGCGAGCTGCAAATGCCACTTCCAGCTTAGCTGTGCAGAAGAAGAACAACAAGAAGAAGAAATATCTCGAAATATGTCCGTCAGGCCCCTTCCCTTGAGATAAATCTGCAAATATCTCGGAAACGAAGCGAGCTATGGCAAAATGTTAAGAGACCTTATTTGTAGAGAATTAAGTTTCCTACTTTTTATGTTCTATGTTATTATTTGATCAGATGCGTAGTTCTCGAGATATATCAAGATATTTAAAAGTTCCGAAGCCGCACCAACATAATAGAGATACAGATACACTGTGGCCCCTTTCTTTGAGATAACTCTGCACTACTGCGAGCTGCAAATGCCACTTCCAGCTTAGCTGTGCAGAAGAAGAACAACAAGAAGAAGAAATATCTCGAAATATGTCCGTCAGTCCCCTTCCCTTGAGATAAATCTGCAAATATCTCGGAAACGAAGCGAGCTATGGCAAAATGTTAAGAGACCTTTTTTGTAGAGAATTAAGTTTCCTGCTTTTTATGTTCTATGATATTTTTCGATCAGATGCGTAGTTCTCGAGATATATCAAGATATTTAAATGTTCCGAAGCCGCACCAACATAATAGAGATACAGAAACACCGTGGCCCCTTTCTTTGAGATAACTCTGCACTACTGCGAGCTGGAAATGCCACTTCCAGTTTAGCTGTGCAGAAGAAGAACAACAAGAAGAAGAAATATCCCGAAATATGTCCGTCAGGCCCTTCCCTTGAGATAAATCTGCAAATATCTCGGAAACGAAGCGAGCTATGGCAAAATGTTAAGAGACCTTTTTTGTAGAAAATTAAGTTTCCTACTTTTTATGTTCTATGATATTTTTTGATCAGATGCGTAGTTCTCGAGATATATCGAGATATTTAAAAGTTCCGAAGCCGCACCAACATAATAGAGATACAGAAACACCGTGGCCCCTTTCTTTGAGATAACTCTGCACTATTGCGAGCTGGAAATGCCACTTCCAGTTTAGCTGTGCAGAAGAAGAACAACAAGAAGAAGAAATATCTCGAAACATATCCGTCAGGCCCCTTCCCTTGAGATAAATCTGCAAATATCTCGGAAACGAAGCGAGCTATGGCAAAATGTTAAGAGACGTTTTTTGTAGAGAATTATGTTTCCTACAATTTATGTTGTATGATATTTTTTGATTAGAAGCGTAGTTTTCGAGATATATCGAGATATTTAAAAGTTCCGAAGCCGCACCAACATCATAGAGATACAGAAACACCGTGGCCCCTTTCTTTGAGATAACTCTGCACTAGTGCGAGCCGCAAATGCCACTTCCAGCTTAGCTGTGCAGAAGAAGAACAACAAGAAGAAGAAATATCTCGAAATATGTCCGTCAGGCCCCTTCCCTTGAGATAAATCTGCAAATATCTCGGAAACGAAGCGAGCTATGGCAAAATGTTAAGAGACCTTATTTGTAGAGAATTAAGTTTCCTACTTTTTATGTTCTATGTTATTATTTGATCAGATGCGTAGTTCTCGAGATATATCAAGAGATTTAAAAGTTCCGAAGCCGCACCAACATAATAGAGACACAGAAACACTGTGGCCCCTTTCTTTGAGATAACTCTGCACTATTGCGAGCTGCAAATGCCACTTCCAGCTTAGCTGTGCAGAAGAAGAACAACAAGAAGAAGAAATATCTCGAAATATGTCCGTCAGTCCCCTTCCCTTGAGATAAATCTGCAAATATCTCGGAAACGAAGCGAGCTATGGCAAAATGTTAAGAGACCTTTTTTGTAGAGAATTAAGTTTCCTGCTTTTTATGTTCTATGATATTTTTCGATCAGATGCGTAGTTCTCGAGATATATCAAGATATTTAAATGTTCCGAAGCCGCACCAACATAATAGAGATACAGAAACACCGTGGCCCCTTTCTTTGAGATAACTCTGCACTACTGCGAGCTGGAAATGCCACTTCCAGTTTAGCTGTGCAGAAGAAGAACAACAAGAAGAAGAAATATCCCGAAATATGTCCGTCAGGCCCTTCCCTTGAGATAAATCTGCAAATATCTCGGAAACGAAGCGAGCTATGGCAAAATGTTAAGAGACCTTTTTTGTAGAAAATTAAGTTTCCTACTTTTTATGTTCTATGATATTTTTTGATCAGATGCGTAGTTCTCGAGATATATCGAGATATTTAAAAGTTCCGAAGCCGCACCAACATAATAGAGATACAGAAACACCGTGGCCCCTTTCTTTGAGATAACTCTGCACTATTGCGAGCTGCAAATGCCACTTCCAGGTTAGCTCTGCAGAAGAAGAACAACAAGAAGAAGAAATATCTGGAAATATGTCCGTCAGGCCCCTTCCCTTGAGATACATCTGCAAATATCTCGGAAACGAAGAGAGCTATGGCAAAATGTTAAGAGACCATTTTTGTAGATAATTAAGTTTCCTACAATTTATGTTCTATGATATTTTTTGATCAGAAGCGTAGTTTTCGAGATATATCGAGATATTTAAAAGTTCCGAAGCCGCACCAGCATAATAGAGATACAGAAACACCGTGGCCCCTTTCTTTGAGATAACTCTGCATTAGTGCGAGCCGCAAATGCCACTTCCAGCTTAGCTGTGCAGAAAAAGAACAACAAGAAGAAGAAATATCTCGAAGTATGTCCGTCAGGCCCCTTCCCTTGAGATAAATCTGCAAATATCTCGGAAACGAAGCGAGCTATGGCAAAATGTTAAGAGACCTTTTTTGTAGAGAATTAAGTTTCCTACTTTTTATGTTCTATGTTATTATTTGATCACATGCGTAGTTCTCGAGATATATCAAGATATTTAAAAGTTCCGAAGCCGCACCAACATAATAGAGATACAGAAACACTGTGGCCCCTTTCTTTGAGATAACTCTGCACTACTGCGAGCTGCAAATGCCACTTCCAGCTTAGCTGTGCAGAAGAAGAACAACAAGAAGAAGAAATATCTCGAAATATGTCCGTCAGGCCCGTTCCTTTGAGCTGAATCTGCAAATATCTCGGAAACGAAGCGAGCTATGGCAAAATGCTAAGAGACGTCTTTTGTAGAGAATTATGTTTCCTACAATTTATGTTCTATGATATTTTTTGATCAGAAGCGTAGTTTTCGAGATATATCGAGATATTTAAAAGTTCCGAAGCCGCACCAACATAATAGAGATACAGAAACACCGTGTCCCCTTTCTTTGAGATAACTCTGCACTATTGCGAGCTGGAAATGCCACTTCCAGTTTAGCTGTGCAGAAGAAGAACAACAAGAAGAAGAAATATCTCGAAACATATCCGTCAGGCCCCTTCCCTTGAGATAAATCTGCAAATATCTCGGAAACGAAGCGAGCTATGCCAAAATGTTAAGAGACGTTTTTTGTAGAGAATTATGTTTCCTACAATTTATGTTGTATGATATTTTTTGATTAGAAGCGTAGTTTTCGAGATATATCGTGATATTTAAAAGTTCCGAAGCCGCACCAACATCATAGAGATACAGAAACACCGTGGCCCCTTTCTTTGAGATAACTCTGCACTAGTGCGAGCCGCAAATGCCACTTCCAGCTTAGCTGTGCAGAAGAAGAACAACAAGAAGAAGAAATATCTCGAAATATGTCCGTCAGGCCCCATCCCTTGAGATAAATCTGCAAATATCTCGGAAACGAAGCGAGCTATGGCAAAATGTTAAGAGACCTTATTTGTAGAGAATTAAGTTTCCTACTTTTTATGTTCTATGTTATTATTTGATCAGATGCGTAGTTCTCGAGATATATCAAGATATTTAAAAGTTCCGAAGCCGCACCAACATAATAGAGATACAGAAACACTGTGGCCCCTTTCTTTGAGATAACTCTGCACTACTGCGAGCTGCAAATACCACTTCCAGCTTAGCTGTGCAGAAGAAGAACAACAAGAAGAAGAAATATCTCGAAATATGTCCGTCAGTCCCCTTCCCTTGAGATAAATCTGCAAATATCTCGGAAACGAAGCGAGCTATGGCAAAATGTTAGGAGACCTTTTTTGTAGAGAAGTAAGTTTCCTACTTTTGATGTTCTATGATATTTTTTGATCAGATGCGTACTTCTCGAGATATATCAAGATATTTAAAAGTTCCGAAGCCGCACCAACATAATAGAGATACAGAAACACCGTGGCCCCTTTCATTGTGATAACTCTGCACTATTGCGAGCTGCAAATGCCACTTCCAGCTTAGCTGTGCAGAAGAAGAAGAACAAGAAGAAGAAATATCTCGAAATATGTCCGTCAGGCCCCTTCCCTTGAGATAAATCTGCAAATATCTCGGAAACCAAGCGAGCTATTGCAAAATGTTAAGAGACCTTTTTTGTAGAGAATTAAGTTTCCCACTTTTTATGTTCTATGATATTTTTTGATCAGATGCGTAGTTCTCGAGATATATCAAGATACTTAAAAGTTCCGAAGCCGCACCAACATAATAGAGATACAGAAACACTGTGGCCCCTATCTTTGAGATAACTCTGCACTACTGCGAGCTGCAAATGCCACTTCCAGCTTAGCTGTGCAGAAGAAGAACAACAAGAAGAAGAAATATCTCGAAATATGTCCGTCAGGCCCCTTCCCTTGAGATAAATCTGCAAATATCTCGGAAACGAAGCGAGCTATGGCAAAATGTTGGGAGACCTTATTTGTAGAGAATTAAGTTTCCTACTTTTTATGTTCTATGTTATTATTTGATCACATGCGTAGTTCTCGAGATATATCAAGATATTTAAAAGTTCCGAAGCCGCACCAACATAATAGAGATACAGAAACACTGTGGCCCCTTTCTTTGAGATAACTCTGCACTACTGCGAGCTGCAAATGCCACTTCCAGCTTAGCTGTGCAGAAGAAGAACAACAAGAAGAAGAAATATCTCGAAATATGTCCGTCAGGCCCGTTCCTTTGAGCTGAATCTGCAAATATCTCGGAAACGAAGCGAGCTATGGCAAAATGTTAAGAGACGTTTTTTGTAGAGAATTATGTTTTCTACAATTTATGTTCTATGATATTTTTTGATCAGAGGCGTAGTTTTCGAGATATATCGAGATATTTAAAAGTTCCGAAGCCGCACCAACATAATAGAGATTCAGAAACACCGTGGCCCCTTTCTTTGAGATGACTCTGCACTAGTGCGAGCCGCAAATGCCACTTCCAGCTTAGCTGTGCAGAAGAAGAACAACAAGAAGAAGAAATATCTCGAAATATGTCCGTCAGGCCCCTTCCCTTGAGATACATCTGCAAATATCTCGGAAACGAAGAGAGCTATGGCAAAATGTTAGGAGACCTTTTTTGTAGAGAATTAAGTTTCCTACTTTTTATGTTCTATGATATTTTTTGATCAGATGCGTACTTCTCGAGATATATCAAGATATTTAAAAGTTCCGAAGCCGCACCAACATAATAGAGATACAGAAACACCGTGGCCCCTTTCATTGTGATAACTCTGCACTATTGCGAGCTGCAAATGCCACTTCCAGCTTAGCTGTGCAGAAGAAGAAGAACAAGAAGAAGAAATATCTCGTAATATGTCCGTCAGGCCCCTTCCCTTGAGATAAATCTGCAAATATCTCGGAAACCAAGCGAGCTATGGCAAAATGTTAAGAGACCTTTTTTGTAGAGAATTAAGTTTCCCACTTTTTATGTTCTATGATATTTTTTGATCAGATGCGTAGTTCTCGAGATATATCAAGATACTTAAAAGTTCCGAAGCCGCACCAACATAATAGAGATACAGAAACACTGTGGCCCCTATCTTTGAGATAACTCTGCACTACTGCGAGCTGCAAATGCCACTTCCAGCTTAGCTGTGCAGAAGAAGAACAACAAGAAGAAGAAATATCTCGAAATATGTCCGTCAGGACCCTTCCCTTGAGATAAATATGCAAATATCTCGGAAACGAAGCGAGCTATGGCAAAACGTTAAGAGACCTTTTTTGTAGAGAATTATGTTTCCTACAATTTATGTTCTATGATATTTTTTGATCAGAAGCGTAGTTTTCGAGATATATCGAGATATTTAAAAGTTCCGAAGCCGCACCAACATAATAGAGATACAGAAACACCGTGGCCCCTTTCTTTGAGATAACTCTGCACTATTGCGAGCTGCAAATGCCACTTCCAGGTTAGCTGTGCAGAAGAAGAACAACAAGAAGAAGAAATATCTCGAAATATGTCCGTCAGGCCCCTTCCCTTGAGATAAATCTGCAAATATCTCGGAAACGAAGCGAGCTATGGCAAAATGTTGGGAGACCTTATTTGTAGAGAATTAAGTTTCCTACTTTTTATGTTCTATGTTATTATTTGATCACATGCGTAGTTCTCGAGATATGTCAAGATATTTAAAAGTTCCGAAGCCGCACCAACATAATAGAGATACAGAAACACTGTGGCCCCTTTCTTTGAGATAACTCTGCACTACTGCGAGCTGCAAATGCCACTTCCAGCTTAGCTGTGCAGAAGAAGAACAACAAGAAGAAGAAATATCTCGAAATATGTCCGTCAGGCCCGTTCCTTTGAGCTGAATCTGCAAATATCTCGGAAACGAAGCGAGCTATGGCAAAATGTTAAGAGACGTTTTTTGTAGAGAATTATGTTTCCTACAATTTATGTTCTATGATATTTTTTGATCAGAGGCGTAGTTTTCGAGATATATCGAGATATTTAAAAGTTCCGAAGCCGCACCAACATAATAGAGATTCAGAAACACCGTGGCCCCTTTCTTTGAGATGACTCTGCACTAGTGCGAGCCGCAAATGCCACTTCCAGCTTAGCTGTGCAGAAGAAGAACAACAAGAAGAAGAAATATCTCGAAATATGTCCGTCAGGCCCCTTCCCTTGAGATAAATCTGCAAATATCTCGGAAACGAAGCGAGCTATGGCAAAACGTTGAGAGACCTTTTTTGTAGAGAATTATGTTTCCTACAATTTATGTTCTGTGATATTTTTTGATCAGAAGCGTAGTTTTCGAGATATATCGAGATATTTAAAAGTTCCGAAGCCGCACCAACATAATAGAGATACAGTAACACCGTGGCCCCTTTCTTTGAGATAACTCTGCACTATTGCGAGCTGCAAATGCCACTTCCAGCTTAGCTGTGCAGAAGAAGAACAACAAGAAGAAGAAATATCTCGAAATATGTCCGTCAGGCCCCTTCCCTTGAGATAAATCTGCAAATATCTCGGAAACGAAGCGAGCTATGGCAAAATGTTAGGAGACCTTATTTGTAGAGAATGAAGTTTCCTACTTTTTATGCTCTATGTTATTATTTGATCACATGCGTAGTTCTCGAGATATATCAAGATATTTAAAAGTTCCGAAGCCGCACCAACATAATAGAGATACAGAAACACTGTGGCCCCTTTCTTTGAGATAACTCTGCACTACTGCGAGCTGCAAATGCCACTTCCAGCTTAGCTGTGCAGAAGAAGAACAACAAGAAGAAGAAATATCTCGAAATATGTCCGTCAGGCCCGTTCCTTTGAGCTGAATCTGCAAATATCTCGGAAACGAAGCGAGCTATGGCAAAATGTTAAGAGACGTCTTTTGTAGAGAATTATGTTTCCTACAATTTATGTTCTATGATATTTTTTGATCAGAAGCGTAGTTTTCGAGATATGTCGAGATATTTAAAAGTTCCGAAGCCGCACCAACATAATAGAGATACAGAAACACCGTGGCCCCTTTCTTTGAGATAACTCTGCACTATTGCGAGCTGTAAATGCCACGTCCAGCTTAGCTGTGCAGAAGAAGAACAACAAGAAGAAGAAATATCTCGAACTATGTCCGTCAGGCCCCTTCCCTTGAGATAAATCTGCAAATATCTCGGAAACGAAGCGAGCTATGGCAAAATGTTAAGAGACCTTTTTTGTAGAGAATTAAGTTTCCTACTTTTTATGTTCTATGATATTTTTTGATCAGATGCGTAGTTCTCGAGATGTATCAAGATATTTAAAAGTTCCGAAGCCGCACCAACATAATAGAGATACAGAAACACCGTGGCCCCTTTCTTTGAGATAACTCTGCGCTATTGCGAGCTGCAAATGCCACTTCCAGCTTAGCTGTGCAGAAGAAGAACAACAAGAAGAAGAAATATCTCGAAATATGTCCGTCAGGCCCCTTCCCTTGAGATAAATCTGCAAATATCTCGGAAACGAAGCGAGCTATGGCAAAATGTTAGGAGACCTTATTTGTAGAGAATTAAGTTTCCTACTTTTTATGCTCTATGTTATTATTTGATCACATGCGTAGTTCTCGAGATATATCAAGATATTTAAAAGTTCCGAAGCCGCACCAACATAATAGAGATACAGAAACACTGTGGCCCCTTTCTTTGAGATAACTCTGCACTACTGCGAGCTGCAAATGCCACTTCCAGCTTAGCTGTGCAGAAGAAGAACAACAAGAAGAAGAAATATCTCGAAATATGTCCGTCAGGCCCGTTCCTTTGAGCTGAATCTGCAAATATCTCGGAAACGAAGCGAGCTATGGCAAAATGTTAAGAGACGTCTTTTGTAGAGAATTATGTTTCCTACAATTTATGTTCTATGATATTTTTTGATCAGAAGCGTAGTTTTCGAGATATGTCGAGATATTTAAAAGTTCCGAAGCCGCACCAACATAATAGAGATACAGAAACACCGTGGCCCCTTTCTTTGAGATAACTCTGCACTATTGCGAGCTGTAAATGCCACGTCCAGCTTAGCTGTGCAGAAGAAGAACAACAAGAAGAAGAAATATCTCGAACTATGTCCGTCAGGCCCCTTCCCTTGAGATAAATCTGCAAATATCTCGGAAACGAAGCGAGCTATGGCAAAATGTTAAGAGACCTTTTTTGTAGAGAATTAAGTTTCCTACTTTTTGTGTTCTATGATATTTTTTGATCAGATGCGTAGTTCTCGAGATGTATCAAGATATTTAAAAGTTCCGAAGCCGCACCAACATAATAGAGATACAGAAACACCGTGGCCCCTTTCTTTGAGATAACTCTGCGCTATTGCGAGCTGGAAATGCCACTTCCAGTTTAGCTGTGCAGAAGAAGAACAACAAGAAGAAGAAATATCTCGAAATATGTCCGTCAGGCCCCTTCCCTTGAGATAAATCTGCAAATACCTCGGAAACGAAGCGAGCTATGGCAAAATGTTAAGAGACCTTTTTTGTAGAGAATTATGTTTCCTATAATTTACGTTCTCTGATATTTTTTGATCAGAAGCGTAGTTTTCGAGATATATCGAGATATTTAAAAGTTCCGAAGCCGTACCAACATAATAGAGATACAGAAACACCGTAGCCCCTTTCCTTGAGATAACTCTGCACTATTGCGACCTGCAAATGCCACTTCCAGCTTAGCTGTGCAGAAGAAGAACAACAAGAAGAAGAAATATCTCGAAATATGTCTGTCAGGCCCCTTCCCTTGAGATAAATCTGCAAATATCTCGGAAACGAAGCGAGCTATGGCAAAATGTTAAGATACCATTTTTGTAGAGAATTAAGTTTCCTACTTTTTATGTTGTATGATATTTTTTGATCAGATGCGTAGTTCTCGAGATATATCAAGATATTTAAAAGTTCCGAAGCCGCATCAACATAATAGAGGTACAGAAACACCGTGACCCCTTTCTTTGAGATAACTCTGCACTATTGCGAGCTGCAAATGCCACTTCCAGCTTAGCTGTGCAGAAGAAGAACAACAAGAAGAAGAAATATTTCGAAATATGTCCGTCAGGCCCCTTCCCTTGAGATAAATCTGCAAATATCACGGAAACGAAGCGAGCTACGGCAAAATGTTAAGAGACCTTTTTTGTAGAAAATTAGGTTTCCTACTTTTTAGGTTCTATGATATTTTTTGATCAGATGCGTAGTTCTCGAGATATATCAAGATATTTAAAAGTTCCGAAGCTGCACCAACATAATAGAGGTACAGAAACACCGTGGCCCCTTTCTGTGAGATAACTCTGCGCTATTGCGAGCTGGAAATGCCACTTCCAGTTTAACTGTGCAGAAGAAGAACAACAAGAAGAAGAAATATCTCGAAATATGTCCGTCAGGCCCCTTCCCTTGAGATATATCTGCAAATATCTCGGAAAGGAAGCTAGCTATGGCAAAATGTTAAGAGACCTTTTTTGTAGAGAATTATGTTTCCTACAATTTATGTTGTATGATATTTTTTGATCTGAAGCGTAGTTTTCGAGATATATCGAGATATTTAAAAGTTCCGAAGCCGCACCAACATAATAGAGATACAGAAACACCGTGGCCCCTTTCTTTGAGATAACTCTGTACTATTGCGAGCTGCAAATGCCACTTCCAGCTTAGCTGTGCAGAAGAAGAACAACAAGAAGAAGAAATATCTCGAAATATGTCTGTCAGGCCCCTTCCCTTGAGATAAATCTGCAAATATCTCGGAAACGAAGCGAGCTATGGCAAAATGTTAAGATACCATTTTTGTAGAGAATTAAGTTTCCTACTTTTTATGTTGTATGATATTTTTTGATCAGATGCGTAGTTCTCGAGATATATCAAGATATTTAAAAGTTCCGAAGCCGCATCAACATAATAGAGGTACAGAAACACCGTGGCCCCTTTCTTTGAGATAACTCTGCACTATTGCGAGCTGCAAATGCCACTTCCAGCTTAGCTGTGCAGAAGAAGAACAACAAGAAGAAGAAATATTTCGAAATATGTCCGTCAGGCCCCTTCCCTTGAGATAAATCTGCAAATATCACGGAAACGAAGCGAGCTACGGCAAAATGTTAAGAGACCTTTTTTGTAGAAAATTAGGTTTCCTACTTTTTAGGTTCTATGATATTTTTTGATCAGATGCGTAGTTCTCGAGATATATCAAGATATTTAAAAGTTCCGAAGCTGCACCAACATAATAGAGGTACAGAAACACCGTGGCCCCTTTCTGTGAGATAACTCTGCGCTATTGCGAGCTGGAAATGCCACTTCCAGTTTAGCTGTGCAGAAGAAGAACAACAAGAAGAAGAAATATCTCGAAATATGTCCGTCAGGCCCCTTCCCTTGAGATATATCTGCAAATATCTCGGAAAGGAAGCTAGCTATGGCAAAATGTTAAGAGACCTTTTTTGTAGAGAATTATGTTTCCTACAATTTATGTTCTATGATATTTTTTGATCTGAAGCGTAGTTTTCGAGATATATCGAGATATTTAAAAGTTCCGAAGCCGCACCAACATAATAGAGATACAGAAACACCGTGGCCCCTTTCTTTGAGATAACTCTGTACTATTGCGAGCTGCAAATGCCACTTCCAGCTTAGCTGTGCAGAAGAAGAACAACAAGAAGAAGAAATATCTCGAAATATGTCCGTCAGGCCCCTTCCCTTGAGATAAATCTGCACATATCTCGGAAACGAAGCGAGCTATGGCAAAATGTTAAGATACCTTTTTTGTAGAGAATTAAGTTTCCTACTTTTTATGTTGTATGATATTTTTTGATCAGATGCGTAGTTCTCGAGATATATCAAGATATTTAAAAGTTCCGAAGCCGCATCAACATAATAGAGGTACAGAAACACCGTGGCCCCTTTCTTTGAGATAACTCTGCACTATTGCGAGCTGCAAATGCCACTTCCAGCTTAGCTGTGCCGAAGAAGAACAACAAGAAGGACAAATATTTCGAAATATGTCCGTCAGGCCCCTTCCCTTGAGATAAATCTGCAAATATCTCGGAAACGAAGCGAGCTACGGCAAAATGGTAAGAGATCTTTTTTGTAGAAAATTAGGTTTCCTACTTTTTATGTTCTATGATATTTTTTGATCAGATGCGTAGTTCTCGAGATATATCAAGATATTTAAAAGTTCCGAAGCTGCACCAACATAATAGAGGTACAGAAACACCGTGGCCTCTTTCTTTGAGATAACTCTGCACTATTGCGAGCTGCAAATGCCACTTCCAGCTTAGCTGTGCAGAAGAGGAACAACAAGAAGAAGAAATATCTCGGAATATGTCCGTCAGGCCCCTTCCCTTGAGATAAATCTGCAAATATCTCGGAAACGAAGCGAGCTATGGCAAAATGTTAAGAGACCTTTTTTGTAGAGAATAAAGTTTCCTACTTTTTATGTTCTATGATATTTTTTGATCAGATGCGTAGTTCTCGAGGTATATCAAGATATTTAAAAGTTCCGAAGCCGCACCAACATAGTAGAGATACAGAAACACCGTGGCCCCTTGCTTTGAGATAACTCTGCGCTATTGCGAGCTGGAAATGCCACTTCCAGTTTAGCTGTGCACAAGAAGAACAACAAGAAGAAGAAATATCTCGAAATATGTCCGTCAGGCCCCTTCCCTTGCGATATATCTGCAAATATCTCGGAAACGAAGCGAGCTATGGCAAAATGTTAAGAGACCTTTTTTGTAGAGAATTATGTTTCCTACAATTTATGTTCTATGATATTTTTTGATCAGAAGCGTAGTTTTCGAGATATATCGAGATATTTAAAAGTTCCGAAGCCGCACCAACATAATAGAGATACAGAAACACCGTGGCCCCTTTCTTTGAGATAACTCTGTACTATTGCGAGCTGCAAATGCCACTTCCAGCTTAGCTGTGCAGAAGAAGAACAACAAGAAGAAGAAATACCTCGAAATATGTCCGTCAGGCCCCTTCCCTTGAGATATATCTGCAAATATCTCGGAAACGACGTGAGCTATGGCAAAATGTTGAGAGACCTTTTTTGTAGAGAATTATGTTTTCTACAATTTATGTTCTATGATATTTTTTGATCAGAAGCGTAGTTTTCGAGATATATCGAGATATTTAAAAGTTCCGAAGCCGCACCAACATAATAGAGATACAGAAACACCGTGGCCCCTTTCTTTGAGATAACTCTGTACTATTGCGAGCTGCAAATGCCACTTCCAGCTTAGCTGTGCAGAAGAAGAACAACAAGAAGAAGAAATATCTCGAAATATGTCCGTCAGGCCCCTTCCCTTGAGATATATCTGCACATATCTCGGAAACGAAGCGAGCTATGGCAAAATGATAAGATACCTTTTTTGTAGAGAATTAAGTTTCCTACTTTTTATGTTGTATGATATTTTTTGATCAGATGCGTAGTTCTCGAGATATATCAAGATATTTAAAAGTTCCGAAGCTGCACCAACATAATAGAGGTACAGAAACACCGTGGCCTCTTTCTTTGAGATAACTCTGCACTATTGCGAGCTGCAAATGCCACTTCCAGCTTAGCTGTGCAGAAGAGGAACAACAAGAAGAAGAAATATCTCGAAATATGTCCGTCAGGCCACTTCCCTTGAGATAAATCTGCAAATATCTCGGAAACGAAGCGAGCTATGGCAAAATGTTAAGAGACCTTTTTTGTAGAGAATTAAGTTTCCTACTTTTTATGTTGTATGATATTTTTTGATCAGATGCGTAATTGTCGAGATATATCAAGATATTTAAAAGTTCCGAAGCCGCACCAACATAATAGAGATACAGAAACATCGTGGCCCCTTTCTTTGAGATAACTCTGCACTATTGCGAGCTGTAAATGCCACGTCCAGCTTAGCTGTGCAGAAGAAGAACAACAAGAAGAAGAAATATCTCGAAATATGTCCGTCAGGCCCCTTCCCTTGAGATAAATCTGCAAATATTTCGGAAACGAAGCGAGCTATGGCAAAATGTTAAGAGACCTTTTTTGTAGAGAATTATGTTTCCTACAATTTATGTTCTATGATATTTTTTGATCAGAAGCGTAGTTTTCGAGATATATCGAGATATTTAAAAGTTCCGCAGCCGCACCAACATAATAGAGATACAGAAACACCGTGGCCCCTTTCTTTCAGATAACTCTGCACTATTCCGAGCTGTAAATGCCACGTCCAGCTTAGCTGTGCAGAAGAAGAACAACAAGAAGAAGAAATATCTCGAAATATGTCCGTCAGGCCCCTTCCCTTGAGATAAATCTGCAAATATCTCGGAAACCAAACGAGCTCAATCAAAATCTTAAGAGACCTTTTTTGTAGAGAATTATGTTTCCTACAATTTATGTTCTATGATATTTTTTGATCAGAAGCGTAGTTTTCGAGATATATCGAGATATTTAAAAGTTCCGAAGCCGCACCAACATAATAGAGGTACAGAAACACCGTGGCCCCTTTCTTTGAGATAACTCTGCACTAGTGCGAGCCGCAAATGCCACTTCCAGCTTAGCTGTGCAGAAGAAGAACAACAAGAAGAAGAAATATCTCGAAATATGTCCGTCAGGCCCCTTCCCTTGAGATATATCTGCAAATATCTCGGAAACGAAGCGAGCTATGGCAAAATGTTAAGAGACCTTTTTTGTAGAGAATTAAGTTTCCTACTTCTTACGTTCTATGATATTTTTTGATCAGATGCGTAGTTCTCGAGATATATCAAGATATTTAAAAGTTCCGAAGCCGCACCAACATAATAGAGATACAGAAACACCGTGGCCCCTTTCTTTGAGATAACTCTGCACTATTGCGAGCTGTAAATGCCACTTCCAGCTTAGCTGTGCAGAAGAAGAACAACAAGAAGAAGAAATATCTCGAAATATGTCCGTCAGGCCCCTTCCCTTGAGATAAATCTGCAAATATCTCGGAAACGAAGCGAGCTGTGGCAAAATGTTAAGAGACCTTTTTTGTAGAGAATTAAGTTTCCTACTTTTTATGTTCTATGATATTTTTTGATCAGATGCGTAGTTCTCGAGATGTATCAAGGTATTTAAAAGTTCCGAAGCCGCACCAACATAATAGAGATACAGAAACACCGTGGCCCCTTTCTTTGAGATAACTCTGCGCTATTGCGAGCTGGAAATGCCACTTCCAGTTTAGCTGTGCAGAAGAAGGACAACAAGAAGAAGAAATATCTCGAAATATGTCCGTCAGGCCCCTTCCCTTGAGATAAATCTGCAAATATCTCGGAAACGAAGCGAGCTATGGCAAAATGTTAAGAGACCTTTTTTGTACAGAATTATGTTTCCTACACTTTATGTTCTATGATATTTTTTGATCAGATGCGTAGTTCTCGAGATATATCAAGATATTTAAAAGTTCCGAAACCGCACCAACATAATAGAGATACAGAAACACCGTGGCCCCTTTCTTTGAGATAACTCTGCACTATTGCGAGCTGGAAATGCCACTTCCAGCTTAGCTGTGCAGAAGAAGAACAACAAGAAGAAGAAATATCTCGAAATATGTACGTCATGCCCCTTCCCATGAGATAAATCTGCAAATATCTCGGAAACGCAGCGAGCTGTGGCAAAATGTTAAGAGACCTTTTTTGTAGAGAATTAAGTTTCCTACTTTTTATGTTCTATGATATTTTTTGATCAGATGCGTAGTTCTCGAGATGTATCAAGATATTTAAAAGTTCCGAAGCCGCACCAACATAATAGAGATACAGAAACACCGTGGCCCCTTTCTTTGAGATAACTCTGTACTATTGCGAGCTGCAAATGCCACTTCCAGCTTAGCTGTGCAGAAGAAGAACAACAAGAAGAAGAAATACCTCGAAATATGTCCGTCAGGCCCCTTCCCTTGAGATATATCTGCAAATATCTCGGAAACGACGTGAGCTATGGCAAAATGTTGAGAGACCTTTTTTGTAGAGAATTATGTTTTCTACAATTTATGTTCTATGATATTTTTTGATCAGAAGCGTAGTTTTCGAGATATATCGAGATATTTAAAAGTTCCGAAGCCGCACCAACATAATAGAGATACAGAAACACCGTGGCCCCTTTCTTTGAGATAACTCTGTACTATTGCGAGCTGCAAATGCCACTTCCAGCTTAGCTGTGCAGAAGAAGAACAACAAGAAGAAGAAATATCTCGAAATATGTCCGTCAGGCCCCTTCCCTTGAGATATATCTGCACATATCTCGGAAACGAAGCGAGCTATGGCAAAATGATAAGATACCTTTTTTGTAGAGAATTAAGTTTCCTACTTTTTATGTTGTATGATATTTTTTGATCAGATGCGTAGTTCTCGAGATATATCAAGATATTTAAAAGTTCCGAAGCTGCACCAACATAATAGAGGTACAGAAACACCGTGGCCTCTTTCTTTGAGATAACTCTGCACTATTGCGAGCTGCAAATGCCACTTCCAGCTTAGCTGTGCAGAAGAGGAACAACAAGAAGAAGAAATATCTCGAAATATGTCCGTCAGGCCACTTCCCTTGAGATAAATCTGCAAATATCTCGGAAACGAAGCGAGCTATGGCAAAATGTTAAGAGACCTTTTTTGTAGAGAATTAAGTTTCCTACTTTTTATGTTGTATGATATTTTTTGATCAGATGCGTAATTGTCGAGATATATCAAGATATTTAAAAGTTCCGAAGCCGCACCAACATAATAGAGATACAGAAACATCGTGGCCCCTTTCTTTGAGATAACTCTGCACTATTGCGAGCTGTAAATGCCACGTCCAGCTTAGCTGTGCAGAAGAAGAACAACAAGAAGAAGAAATATCTCGAAATATGTCCGTCAGGCCCCTTCCCTTGAGATAAATCTGCAAATATTTCGGAAACGAAGCGAGCTATGGCAAAATGTTAAGAGACCTTTTTTGTAGAGAATTATGTTTCCTACAATTTATGTTCTATGATATTTTTTGATCAGAAGCGTAGTTTTCGAGATATATCGAGATATTTAAAAGTTCCGCAGCCGCACCAACATAATAGAGATACAGAAACACCGTGGCCCCTTTCTTTCAGATAACTCTGCACTATTCCGAGCTGTAAATGCCACGTCCAGCTTAGCTGTGCAGAAGAAGAACAACAAGAAGAAGAAATATCTCGAAATATGTCCGTCAGGCCCCTTCCCTTGAGATAAATCTGCAAATATCTCGGAAACCAAACGAGCTCAATCAAAATCTTAAGAGACCTTTTTTGTAGAGAATTATGTTTCCTACAATTTATGTTCTATGATATTTTTTGATCAGAAGCGTAGTTTTCGAGATATATCGAGATATTTAAAAGTTCCGAAGCCGCACCAACATAATAGAGGTACAGAAACACCGTGGCCCCTTTCTTTGAGATAACTCTGCACTAGTGCGAGCCGCAAATGCCACTTCCAGCTTAGCTGTGCAGAAGAAGAACAACAAGAAGAAGAAATATCTCGAAATATGTCCGTCAGGCCCCTTCCCTTGAGATATATCTGCAAATATCTCGGAAACGAAGCGAGCTATGGCAAAATGTTAAGAGACCTTTTTTGTAGAGAATTAAGTTTCCTACTTCTTACGTTCTATGATATTTTTTGATCAGATGCGTAGTTCTCGAGATATATCAAGATATTTAAAAGTTCCGAAGCCGCACCAACATAATAGAGATACAGAAACACCGTGGCCCCTTTCTTTGAGATAACTCTGCACTATTGCGAGCTGTAAATGCCACTTCCAGCTTAGCTGTGCAGAAGAAGAACAACAAGAAGAAGAAATATCTCGAAATATGTCCGTCAGGCCCCTTCCCTTGAGATAAATCTGCAAATATCTCGGAAACGAAGCGAGCTGTGGCAAAATGTTAAGAGACCTTTTTTGTAGAGAATTAAGTTTCCTACTTTTTATGTTCTATGATATTTTTTGATCAGATGCGTAGTTCTCGAGATGTATCAAGGTATTTAAAAGTTCCGAAGCCGCACCAACATAATAGAGATACAGAAACACCGTGGCCCCTTTCTTTGAGATAACTCTGCGCTATTGCGAGCTGGAAATGCCACTTCCAGTTTAGCTGTGCAGAAGAAGGACAACAAGAAGAAGAAATATCTCGAAATATGTCCGTCAGGCCCCTTCCCTTGAGATAAATCTGCAAATATCTCGGAAACGAAGCGAGCTATGGCAAAATGTTAAGAGACCTTTTTTGTACAGAATTATGTTTCCTACACTTTATGTTCTATGATATTTTTTGATCAGATGCGTAGTTCTCGAGATATATCAAGATATTTAAAAGTTCCGAAACCGCACCAACATAATAGAGATACAGAAACACCGTGGCCCCTTTCTTTGAGATAACTCTGCACTATTGCGAGCTGGAAATGCCACTTCCAGCTTAGCTGTGCAGAAGAAGAACAACAAGAAGAAGAAATATCTCGAAATATGTACGTCATGCCCCTTCCCATGAGATAAATCTGCAAATATCTCGGAAACGCAGCGAGCTGTGGCAAAATGTTAAGAGACCTTTTTTGTAGAGAATTAAGTTTCCTACTTTTTATGTTCTATGATATTTTTTGATCAGATGCGTAGTTCTCGAGATGTATCAAGATATTTAAAAGTTCCGAAGCCGCACCAACATAATAGAGATACAGAAACACCGTGGCCCCTTTCTTTGAGATAACTCTGCGCTATTGCGAGCTGGAAATGCCACTTCCAGTTTAGCTGTGCAGAAGAAGAACAACAAGAAGAAGAAATATCTCGAAATATGTCCGTCAGGCCCCTTCCCTTGAGATATATCTGCAAATATCTCGGAAACGAAGCGAGCTATGGCAAAATGTTAAGAGACCTTTTTTGTAGAGAATTATGTTTCCTACAATTTATGTTCTATGATATTTTTTGATCAGAAGCGTAGTTTTCGAGATATATCGAGATATTTAAAAGTTCCGAAGCCGCACCAACATAATAGAGATACAGAAACACCGTGGCCCCTTTCTTTGAGATAACTCTGCACTATTGCGAGCTGCAAATGCCACTTCCAGCTTAGCTGTGCAGAAGAAGAACAACAAGAAGAAGAAATATCTCGAAAAATGTCCGTCAGGCCCCTTCCCTTGAGATAAATCTGCAAATATCTCGGAAACGAAGCGAGCTATGGCAAAATGTTAAGAGACCTTTTTTGTAGAGAATTATGTTTCCTACAATTTATGTTCTATGATATTTTTTGATCAGAAGCGTAGTTTTCGAGATATATCGGGATATTTAAAAGTTCCGAAGCCGCACAAACATAACAGAGATACAGAAACACCGTGGCCCCTTTCTTTGAGATAACTCTGCACTATTGCGAGCTGGAAATGCCACTTCCAGTTTAGCTGTGCAGAAGAAGGACAACAAGAATAAGAAATATCTCGAAATATGTCCGTTAGGCCCCTTCCCTTGAGATAAATCTGCAAATATCTCGGAATCGAAGCGAGATATGGCAAAATGTTAAGAGACCTTTTTTGTAGAGAATTAAGTTTCCTACTTTTTATGTTCTATGATATTTTTTGATCAGATGCGTAGTTCTCGAGATATATCAACATATTTAAAAGTTCCGAAGCTGCACCAACATAATAGAGGTACAGAAACACCGTGGCCTCTTTCTTTGAGATAACTCTGCACTATTGCGAGCTGCAAATGCCACTTCCGGCTTAGCTGTGCAGAAGAAGAACAACAAAAAGAAGAAATATCTCGAAATATGTCCGTCAGGCCCCTTCCCTTGAGATATATCTGCAAATATCTCGGAAACGAAGCGAGCTATGGCAAAATGGTAAGAGATCTTTTTTGTAGAGAATTATGTTTCCTACAAGTTATGTTCTATGATATTTTTTGATCAGAAGCGTAGTTTTCGAGATATATCGAGATATTTAAAAGTTCCGAAGCCGCACCAACATAATAGAGATACAGAAACACCGTGGCCCCTTTCTTTGAGATAACTCTGCACCAGTGCGAGCCGCAAATGCCGCTTCCAGCTTAGCTGTGCAGAAGAAGAACAACAAGAAGAAGAAATATCTCGAAATATGTCCGTCAGGCCCCTTCCCCTGCGATAAATCTGCATATATCTCGGAAACGAAGCGAGCTATGGCAAAATGTTAAGAGACCTTTTTTGTAGAGAATTAAGTTTTCTACTTTTTATGTTCTATGATATTTTTTGATCAGATGCGTAGTTCTCGAGATATATCAAGATATTTAAAAGTTCCGAAGCTGCACCAACCTAATAGAGGTACAGAAACACCGTGGCCTCTTTCTTTGAGATAACTCTGCACTATTGCGAGCTGCAAATGCCACTTCCAGCTTAGCTGTGCAGAAGAAGAACAACAAAAAGAAGAAATATCTCGAAATATGTCCGTCAGGCCCCTTCCCTTGAGATATATCTGCAAATATCTCGGAAACGAAGCGAGCTATGGCAAAATGGTAAGAGATCTTTTTTGTAGAGAATTATGTTTCCTACAAGTTATGTTCTATGATATTTTTTGATCAGAAGCGTAGTTTTCGAGATATATCGATATATTTAAAAGTTCCGAAGCCGCACCAACATAATAGAGATACAGAAACACCGTGGCCCCTTTGTTTGAGATAACTCTGCACTATTGCGAGCTGCAAATGCCACTTCCAGCTTAGCTGTGCAGAAGAAGAACAACAAGAAGAAGAAATATCTCGAAATATTTCCGTCAGGCCCCTTCCCTTGCGATAAATCTGCATATATCTCGGAAACGAAGCGAGCTATGGCAAAATGTTAGGAGACCTTTTTTGTAGAGAATTAAGTTTTCTACTTTTTATGTTCTATGATATTTTTTGATCAGATGCGTAGTTCTCGAGATATATCAAGATATTTAAAAGTTCCGAAGCTGCACCAACCTAATAGAGGTACAGAAACACCGTGGCCTCTTTCTTTGAGATAACTCTGCACTATTGCGAGCAGCAAATGCCACTTCCAGCTTAGCTGTGCAGAAGAAGAACAACAAGACGAAGAAATACCTCGAAATATGTCCGTCAGGCCCCTTCCCTTGAGATATATCTGCAAATATCTCGGAAACGAAGCGAGCTATCGCAAAATGTTAAGAGACCTTTTTTGTAGAGAATTAAGTTTCCTACTTTCTGTGTTCTATGATATTTTTTGATCAGATGCGTAGTTCTCGAGATATATCAAGATATTTAAAAGTTTCGAAGCCGCACCAACATAATAGAGATACAGAAACACCGTGGCCCCTTTCTTTGAGATAACTCTGCACTATTGCGAGCTGCAAATGCCACTTACAGCTTAGCTGTGAAGAAGAAGAACAACAAGAATAAGAAATATCTCGAAATATGTCCGTCAGGCCCCTTCCCTTGAGATAAATCTGCAAATATCTCGGAAACGAAGCGAGCTATGGCAAAATGTTGAGAGACCTTTTTTGTAGAGAATTAAGTTTCCTACTTTTTATGTAGTATGATATTTTTTGATCAGATGCGTAGTTCTCGAGATATATCAAGATATTTAAAAGTTCCGAAGCCGCACCAACATAATAGAGATACAGAAACACCGTGGCCTCTTTCTTTGAGATAACTCTGCACTATTGCGAGCTGCAAATGCCACTTCCAGCTTAGCTGCGCAGAAGAAGAACAACAAGAAGAAGAAATATCTCGAAATATGTCCGTTGGGCCCCTTCCCTTGAGATAAATGTGCAAATATCTCGGAAACGAAGCGAGCTATGGCAAAATGTTGAGAGACCTTTTTTGTAGAGAATTAAGTTTCCTACTATTTATCTTCTATGATATTTTTTGATCAGATGCGTAGTTCTCGAGATATATCAAGATATTTAAAAGTTCCGAAGCCGCACCAACATAATAGAGATACAGAAACACCGTGGCCCCTTTCTTTGAGATAACTCTGCACTAGTGCGAGCCGCAAATTCCACTTCCAGCTTAGCTGTGCAGAAGAAGAACATCAAGAAGAAGAAATGTCTCGAAATATGTCCGTCAGGCCCCTTCCCTTGAGATAAATCTGCAAATATCTCGGAAACGAAGCGAGCTATGGCAAAATGTTAAGAGACCTTTTTTGTAGAGAATTAAGTTTCCTACTTTCTGTGTTCTATGATATTTTTTGATCAGATGCGTAGTTCTCGAGATATATCAAGATATTTAAAAGTTTCGAAGCCGCACCAACATAATAGAGATACAGAAACACCGTGGCCCCTTTCTTTGAGATAACTCTGCACTAGTGCGAGCCGCAAATGCCGCTTCCAGCTTAGCTGTGCAGAAGAAGAACAACAAGAAGAAGAAATGTCTCGAAATATGTCCGTCAGGCCCCTTCCCTTGAGATATATCTGCAAATATCTCGGAAACGAAGCGAGCTATGGCAAAATGTTAAGAGACCTTTTTTGTAGAGAATTAAGTTTCCTACTTTTTATGTTCTATGATATTTTTTGATCAGATGCGTAGTTCTCGAGATATATCAACATATTTAAAAGTTCCGAAGCTGCACCAACATAATAGAGGTACAGAAACACCGTGGCCTCTTTCTTTGAGATAACTCTGCACTATTGCGAGCTGCAAATGCCACTTCCGGCTTAGCTGTGCAGAAGAAGAACAACAAAAAGAAGAAATATCTCGAAATATGTCCGTCAGGCCCCTTCCCTTGAGATATATCTGCAAATATCTCGGAAACGAAGCGAGCTATGGCAAAATGGTAAGAGATCTTTTTTGTAGAGAATTATGTTTCCTACAAGTTATGTTCTATGATATTTTTTGATCAGAAGCGTAGTTTTCGAGATATATCGAGATATTTAAAAGTTCCGAAGCCGCACCAACATAATAGAGATACAGAAACACCGTGGACCCTTTCTTTGAGATAACTCTGCACTATTGCGAGCTGCAAATGCCACTTACAGCTTAGCTGTGCAGCAGAAGAACAACAAGAATAAGAAATATCTCGAAATATGTCCGTCAGGCCCATTCCCTTGAGATAAATCTGCAAATATCTCGGAAACGAAGCGAGCTATGGCAAAATGTTGAGAGACCTTTTTTGTAGAGAATTATGTTTCCTACAAGTTATGTTCTATGATATTTTTTGATCAGAAGCGTAGTTTTCGAGATATATCGAGATATTTAAAAGTTCCGAAGCCGCACCAACATAATAGAGATACAGAAACACCGTGGCCCCTTTCTTTGAGATAACTCTGCACCAGTGCGAGCCGCAAATGCCGCTTCCAGCTTAGCTGTGCAGAAGAAGAACAACAAGAAGAAGAAATATCTCGAAATATGTCCGTCAGGCCCCTTCCCCTGCGATAAATCTGCATATATCTCGGAAACGAAGCGAGCTATGGCAAAATGTTAAGAGACCTTTTTTGTAGAGAATTAAGTTTTCTACTTTTTATGTTCTATGATATTTTTTGATCAGATGCGTAGTTCTCGAGATATATCAAGATATTTAAAAGTTCCGAAGCTGCACCAACCTAATAGAGGTACAGAAACACCGTGGCCTCTTTCTTTGAGATAACTCTGCACTATTGCGAGCTGCAAATGCCACTTCCAGCTTAGCTGTGCAGAAGAAGAACAACAAAAAGAAGAAATATCTCGAAATATGTCCGTCAGGCCCCTTCCCTTGAGATATATCTGCAAATATCTCGGAAACGAAGCGAGCTATGGCAAAATGGTAAGAGATCTTTTTTGTAGAGAATTATGTTTCCTACAAGTTATGTTCTATGATATTTTTTGATCAGAAGCGTAGTTTTCGAGATATATCGATATATTTAAAAGTTCCGAAGCCGCACCAACATAATAGAGATACAGAAACACCGTGGCCCCTTTGTTTGAGATAACTCTGCACTATTGCGAGCTGCAAATGCCACTTCCAGCTTAGCTGTGCAGAAGAAGAACAACAAGAAGAAGAAATATCTCGAAATATGTCCGTCAGGCCCCTTCCCTTGAGATATATCTGCAAATATCTCGGAAACGAAGCGAGCTATGGCAAAATCTTTAGAGACCTTTTTTGTAGACAATTATGTTTCCTACAAGTTATGTTCTATGATATTTTTCGATCAGAAGCGTAGTTTTCGAGATATATCGAGATATTTAAAAGTTCCGAAGCCGCACCAACATAATAGAGATACAGAAACACCGTGGCCCCTTTCTTTGAGATAACTCTGCACTATTGCGAGCTGCAAATGCCACTTCCAGCTTAGCTGTGCAGAAGAAGAACAACAAGAAGAAGAAATATCTCGAAATATTTCCGTCAGGCCCCTTCCCTTGCGATAAATCTGCATATATCTCGGAAACGAAGCGAGCTATGGCAAAATGTTAGGAGACCTTTTTTGTAGAGAATTAAGTTTTCTACTTTTTATGTTCTATGATATTTTTTGATCAGATGCGTAGTTCTCGAGATATATCAAGATATTTAAAAGTTCCGAAGCAGCACCAACCTAATAGAGGTACAGAAACACCGTGGCCTCTTTCTTTGAGATAACTCTGCACTATTGCGAGCAGCAAATGCCACTTCCAGCTTAGCTGTGCAGAAGAAGAACAACAAGACGAAGAAATACCTCGAAATATGTCCGTCAGGCCCCTTCCCTTGAGATATATCTGCAAATATCTCGGAAACGAAGCGAGCTATGGCAAAATGTTTAGAGACCTTTCTTGTAGAGAATTAAGTTTCCTACTTTTTATGTAGTATGATATTTTTTGATCAGATGCGTAGTTCTCGAGATATATCAAGATATTTAAAAGTTCCGAAGCCGCACCAACATAATAGAGATACAGAAACACCGTGGCCTCTTTCTTTGAGATAACTCTGCACTATTGCGAGCTGCAAATGCCACTTCCAGCTTAGCTGTGCAGAAGAAGAACAACAAGAAGAAGAAATATCTCGAAATATGTCCGTTGGGCCCCTTCCCTTGAGATAAATGTGCAAATATCTCGGAAACGAAGCGAGCTCTGGCAAAATGTTGAGAGACCTTTTTTGTAGAGAATTAAGTTTCCTACTTTTTATGTAGTATGATATTTTTTGATCAGATGCGTAGTTCTCGAGATATATCAAGATATTTAAAAGTTCCGAAGCCGCACCAACATAATAGAGATACAGAAACACCGTGGCCTCTTTCTTTGAGATAACTCTGCACTATTGCGAGCTGCAAATGCCACTTCCAGCTTAGCTGCGCAGAAGAAGAACAACAAGAAGAAGAAATATCTCGAAATATGTCCGTTGGGCCCCTTCCCTTGAGATAAATGTGCAAATATCTCGGAAACGAAGCGAGCTATGGCAAAATGTTGAGAGACCTTTTTTGTAGAGAATTAAGTTTCCTACTATTTATCTTCTATGATATTTTTTGATCAGATGCGTAGTTCTCGAGATATATCAAGATATTTAAAAGTTCCGAAGCCGCACCAACATAATAGAGATACAGAAACACCGTGGCCCCTTTCTTTGAGATAACTCTGCACTAGTGCGAGCCGCAAATTCCACTTCCAGCTTAGCTGTGCAGAAGAAGAACATCAAGAAGAAGAAATGTCTCGAAATATGTCCGTCAGGCCCCTTCCCTTGAGATAAATCTGCAAATATCTCGGAAACGAAGCGAGCTATGGCAAAATGTTAAGAGACCTTTTTTGTAGAGAATTAAGTTTCCTACTTTCTGTGTTCTATGATATTTTTTGATCAGATGCGTAGTTCTCGAGATATATCAAGATATTTAAAAGTTTCGAAGCCGCACCAACATAATAGAGATACAGAAACACCGTGGCCCCTTTCTTTGAGATAACTCTGCACTATTGCGAGCTGCAAATGCCACTTACAGCTTAGCTGTGAAGAAGAAGAACAACAAGAATAAGAAATATCTCGAAATATGTCCGTCAGGCCCCTTCCCTTGAGATAAATCTGCAAATATCTCGGAAACGAAGCAAGCTATGGCAAAATGTTGAAAGACCTTTTTTGTAGAGAATTATGTTTCCTACAAGTTATGTTCTATGATATTTTTTGATCAGAAGCGTAGTTTTCGAGATATATCGAGATATTTAAAAGTTCCGAAGCCGCACCAACATAATAGAGATACAGAAACACCGTGGCCCCTTACTTTGAGATAACTCTGCAGTATTGCGAGCTGCAAATGCCACTTCCAGCTTAGCTGTGCAGAAGAAGAACAAGAAGAAGAAGAAATATCTCGAAATATGTCCGTCAGGCCCCTTCCCTTGAGATATATCTGCAAATATCTCGGAAACGAAACGAGCTATGGCAAAATGTTAAGAGACCTTTTTTGTAGAGAATTATGTTTCCTACAATTTATGTTCTATGATATTTTTTGATCAGAAGCGTAGTTTTCGAGATATATCGAGATATTTAAAAGATCCGAAGCCGCACCAACATAATAGAGATACAGAAACACCGTGGCCCCTTTCTTTGAGATAACTCTGCACTAGTGCGAGCTGCAAATGCCGCTTCCAGCTTAGCTGTGCAGAAGAAGAACAACAAGAAGAAGAAATATCTCGAAATATGTCCGTCAGGCCCCATCCCTTGCGATAAATCTGCATATATCTCGGAAACGAAGCGAGCTATGGCAAAATGTTAAGAGACCTTTTTTGTAGAGAATTAAGTTTTCTACTTTTTATGTTCTATGATATTTTTTGATCAGATGCGTAGTTCTCGAGATATATCAAGATATTTAAAAGTTCCGAAGCTGCACCAACCTAATAGAGGTACAGAAACACCGTGGCCTCTTTCTTTGAGATAACTCTGCACTATTGCGAGCTGCAAATGCCACTTCCAGCTTAGCTGTGCAGAAGAAGAACAACAAAAAGAAGAAATATCTCGAAATATATCCGTCAGGCCCCTTCCCTTGAGATATATCTGCAAATATCTCGGAAACGAAGCGAGCTATGGCAAAATGGTAAGAGATCTTTTTTGTAGAGAATTATGTTTCCTACAAGTTATGTTCTATAATATTTTTTGATCAGAAGCGTAGTTTTCGAGATATATCGAGATATTTAAAAGTTCCGAAGCCGCACCAACATAATAGAGATACAGAAACACCGTGGCCCCTCTCTTTGAGATAACTCTGCAATATTGCGAGCTGGAAATGCCACTTCCAGTTTAGCTGTGCAGAAGAAGAACAACAAGAAGAAGAAATATCTCGAAATATGTCCGTCAGGCCCCTTCCCTTGAGATAAATCTGCATATATCTCGGAAACCAAGCGAGCTATGGCAAAATGTTAAGAGACCTTTTTTGTAGAGAATTATGTTTCCTACTTTTTATGTTCTATGATATTTTTTGATCAGATGCGTAGTTCTCGAGATATATCAAGATATTTAAAAGTTCCGAAGCCGCACCAACATAATAGAGATACAGAAACACCGTGGCCCCTTTCTTTGAGATAACTCTGCACTATTGCGAGCTGCAAATGCCACTTCCAGCTTAGCTGTGCAGAAGAAGAACAACAAGAAGAAGAAATATCTCGAAATATGTCCGTCAGGCCCCTTCCCTTGAGATAAATCTGCAAATATCTCGGAAACGAGGCGAGCTATGGCAAAATATTAAGAAACCTTTTTTGTAGAGAATTAAGTTTCCTACTATTTATCTTCTATGATATTTTTTGATCAGATGCGTAGTTCTCGAGATATATCAAGATATTTAAAAGTTCCGAAGCCGCACCAACATAATAGGGATACAGAAACACCGTGGCCCCTCTCTTTGAGATAACTCTGCACTATTGCGAGCTGCAAATGCCACTTCCAGCTTAGCTGTGCAGAAGAAGAACAACAAGAAGAAGAAATATCTAGAAATATGTCCGTCAGGCCCCTTCCCTTGAGATAAATCTGCAAATATCTCGGAAACGAAGCGAGCTATGGCAAAATGTTTAGAGACCTTTCTTGTAGAGAATTAAGTTTCCTCCTTTTTATGTAGTATGATATTTTTTGATCAGATGCGTAGTTCTCGAGATATATCAAGATATTTAAAAGTTCCGAAGCCGCACCAACATAATAGAGATACAGAAACACCGTGGCCCCTTTCTTTGAGATGACTCTGCAGTATTGCGAGCTGTAAATGCCACTTCCAGCTTAGCTGTGCAGAAGAAGAACAACAAGAAGAAGAAATATCTCGAAATATGTCCGTCAGGCCCCTTCCCTTGCGATATATCTGCATATATCTCGGAAACGAAGCGAGCTATGGCAAAATGTTAAGAGACCTTTTTTGTAGACAATTATGTTTCCTACAAGTTATGTTCTATGATATTTTTTGATCAGAAGCGTAGTTTTCGAGATATATCGAGATATTTAAAAGTTCCGAAGCCGCACCAACATAATAGAGATACAGAAACACCGTGGCCCCTTTCTTTGAGATAACTCTGCACTAGTGCGCGCCGCAAATGCCGCTTCCAGCTTAGCTGTGCAGAAGAAGAACAACAAGAAGAAGAAATGTCTCGAAATATGTCCGTCAGGCCCCTTCCCTTGAGATAAATCTGCAAATATCTCGGAAACGAAGCGAGCTATGGCAAAATGTTAAGAGACCTTTTTTGTAGAGAATTAAGTTTCCTACTTTTTATGTTCTATGATATTTTTTGATCAGATGCGTAGTTCTCGAGATATATCAACATATTTAAAAGTTCCGAAGCTGCACCAACATAATAGAGGTACAGAAACACCGTGGCCTCTTTCTTTGAGATAACTCTGCACTATTGCGAGCTGCAAATGCCACTTCCGGCTTAGCTGTGCAGAAGAAGAACAACAAAAAGAAGAAATATCTCGAAATATGTCCGTCAGGCCCCTTCCCTTGAGATATATCTGCAAATATCTCGGAAACGAAGCGAGCTATGGCAAAATGGTAAGAGATCTTTTTTGTAGAGAATTATGTTTCCTACAAGTTATGTTCTATGATATTTTTTGATCAGAAGCGTAGTTTTCGAGATATATCGAGATATTTAAAAGTTCCGAAGCCGCACCAACATAATAGAGATACAGAAACACCGTGGACCCTTTCTTTGAGATAACTCTGCACTAGTGCGAGCCGCAAATTCCACTTCCAGCTTAGCTGTGCAGAAGAAGAACAACAAGAAGAAGAAATGTCTCGAAATATGTCCGTCAGGCCCCTTCCCTTGAGATAAATCTGCAAATATCTCGGAAACGAAGCGAGCTATGGCAAAATATTAAGAGACCTTTTTTGTAGAGAATTAAGTTTCCTACTTTTTATGTTCTATGATATTTTTTGATCAGATGCGTAGTTCTCGAGATATATCAAGATATTTAAAAGTTCCGAAGCTGCACCAACCTAATAGAGGTACAGAAACACCGTGGCCTCTTTCTTTGAGATAACTCTGCACTATTGCGAGCTGCAAATGCCACTTCCAGCTTAGCTGTGCAGAAGAAGAACAACAAAAAGAAGAAATATCTCGAAATATGTCCGTCAGGCCCCTTCCCTTGAGATATATCTGCAAATATCTCGGAAACGAAGCGAGCTATGGCAAAATGGTAAGAGATCTTTTTTGTAGAGAATTATGTTTCCTACAAGTTATGTTCTATGATATTTTTTGATCAGAAGCGTAGTTTTCGAGATATATCGATATATTTAAAAGTTCCGAAGCCGCACCAACATAATAGAGATACAGAAACACCGTGGCCCCTTTGTTTGAGATAACTCTGCACTATTGCGAGCTGCAAATGCCACTTCCAGCTTAGCTGTGCAGAAGAAGAACAACAAGAAGAAGAAATATCTCGAAATATGTCCGTCAGGCCCCTTCCCTTGAGATATATCTGCAAATATCTCGGAAACGAAGCGAGCTATGGCAAAATCTTTAGAGACCTTTTTTGTAGACAATTATGTTTCCTACAAGTTATGTTCTATGATATTTTTTGATCAGAAGCGTAGTTTTCGAGATATATCGAGATATTTAAAAGTTCCGAAGCCGCACCAACATAATAGAGATACAGAAACACCGTGGCCCCTTTCTTTGAGATAACTCTGCACTATTGCGAGCTGCAAATGCCACTTCCAGCTTAGCTGTGTAGAAGAAGAACAACAAGAAGAAGAAATATCTCGAAATATGTCCGTCAGGCCCCTTCCCTTGAGATAAATGTGCAAATATCTCGGAAACGAAGCGAGCTATGGCAAAATGTTGAGACACCTTTTTTGTAGAGAATTAAGTTTCCTACTATTTATCTTCTATGATATTTTTTGATCAGATGCGTAGTTCTCGAGATATATCAAGATATTTAAAAGTTCCGAAGCCGCACCAACATAATAGAGATACAGAAACACCGTGGCCCCTTTCTTTGAGATAACTCTGCACTAGTGCGAGCCGCAAATTCCACTTCCAGCTTAGCTGTGCAGAAGAAGAACATCAAGAAGAAGAAATGTCTCGAAATATGTCCGTCAGGCCCCTTCCCTTGAGATAAATCTGCAAATATCTCGGAAACGAAGCGAGCTATGGCAAAATGTTAAGAGACCTTTTTTGTAGAGAATTAAGTTTCCTACTTTTTATGTTCTATGATATTTTTTGATCAGATGCGTAGTTCTCGAGATATATCAACATATTTAAAAGTTCCGAAGCTGCACCAACATAATAGAGGTACAGAAACACCGTGGCCTCTTTCTTTGAGATAACTCTGCACTATTGCGAGCTGCAAATGCCACTTCCGGCTTAGCTGTGCAGAAGAAGAACAACAAAAAGAAGAAATATCTCGAAATATGTCCGTCAGGCCCCTTCCCTTGAGATATATCTGCAAATATCTCGGAAACGAAGCGAGCTATGGCAAAATGGTAAGAGATCTTTTTTGTAGAGAATTATGTTTCCTACAAGATATGTTCTATGATATTTTTTGATCAGAAGCGTAGTTTTCGAGATATATCGATATATTTAAAAGTTCCGAAGCCGCACCAACATAATAGAGATACAGAAACACCGTGGCCCCTTTGTTTGAGATAACTCTGCACTATTGCGAGCTGCAAATGCCACTTCCAGCTTAGCTGTGCAGAAGAAGAACAACAAGAAGAAGAAATATCTCGAAATATGTCCGTCAGGCCCCTTCCCTTGAGATATATCTGCAAATATCTCGGAAACGAAGCGAGCTATGGCAAAATCTTTAGAGACCTTTTTTGTAGACAATTATGTTTCCTACAAGTTATGTTCTATGATATTTTTTGATCAGAAGCGTAGTTTTCGAGATATATCGAGATATTTAAAAGTTCCGAAGCCGCACCAACATAATAGAGATACAGAAACACCGTGGCCCCTTTCTTTGAGATAACTCTGCACTATTGCGAGCTGCAAATGCCACTTCCAGCTTAGCTGTGTAGAAGAAGAACAACAAGAAGAAGAAATATCTCGAAATATGTCCGTCAGGCCCCTTCCCTTGAGATAAATGTGCAAATATCTCGGAAACGAAGCGAGCTATGGCAAAATGTTGAGAGACCTTTTTTGTAGAGAATTAAGTTTCCTACTATTTATCTTCTATGATATTTTTTGATCAGATGCGTAGTTCTCGAGATATATCAAGATATTTAAAAGTTCCGAAGCCGCACCAACATAATAGAGATACAGAAACACCGTGGCCCCTTTCTTTGAGATAACTCTGCACTAGTGCGAGCCGCAAATTCCACTTCCAGCTTAGCTGTGCAGAAGAAGAACATCAAGAAGAAGAAATGTCTCGAAATATGTCCGTCAGGCCCCTTCCCTTGAGATAAATCTGCAAATATCTCGGAAACGAAGCGAGCTATGGCAAAATGTTAAGAGACCTTTTTTGTAGAGAATTAAGTTTCCTACTTTTTATGTTCTATGATATTTTTTGATCAGATGCGTAGTTCTCGAGATATATCAACATATTTAAAAGTTCCGAAGCTGCACCAACATAATAGAGGTACAGAAACACCGTGGCCTCTTTCTTTGAGATAACTCTGCACTATTGCGAGCTGCAAATGCCACTTCCGGCTTAGCTGTGCAGAAGAAGAACAACAAAAAGAAGAAATATCTCGAAATATGTCCGTCAGGCCCCTTCCCTTGAGATATATCTGCAAATATCTCGGAAACGAAGCGAGCTATGGCAAAATGGTAAGAGATCTTTTTTGTAGAGAATTATGTTTCCTACAAGATATGTTCTATGATATTTTTTGATCAGAAGCGTAGTTTTCGAGATATATCGAGATATTTAAAAGTTCCGAAGCCGCACCAACATAATAGAGATACAGAAACACCGTGGCCCCTTTCTTTGAGATAACTCTGCACCAGTGCGAGCCGCAAATGCCGCTTCCAGCTTAGCTGTGCAGAAGAAGAACAACAAGAAGAAGAAATATCTCGAAATATGTCCGTCAGGCCCCTTCCCTTGCGATAAATCTGCATATATCTCGGAAACGAAGCGAGCTATGGCAAAATGTTAAGAGACCTTTTTTGTAGAGAATTAAGTTTTCTACTTTTTATGTTCTATGATATTTTTTGATCAGATGCGTAGTTCTCGAGATATATCAAGATATTTAAAAGTTCCGAAGCTGCACCAACCTAATAGAGGTACAGAAACACCGTGGCCTCTTTCTTTGAGATAACTCTGCACTATTGCGAGCTGCAAATGCCACTTCCAGCTTAGCTGTGCAGAAGAAGAACAACAAAAAGAAGAAATATCTCGAAATATGTCCGTCAGGCCCCTTCCCTTGAGATATATCTGCAAATATCTCGGAAACGAAGCGAGCTATGGCAAAATGGTAAGAGACCTTTTTTGTAGAGAATTATGTTTCCTACAAGTTATGTTCTATGATATTTTTTGATCAGAAGCGTAGTTTTCGAGATATATCGATATATTTAAAAGTTCCGAAGCCGCACCAACATAATAGAGATACAGAAACACCGTGGCCCCTTTGTTTGAGATAACTCTGCACTATTGCGAGCTGCAAATGCCACTTCCAGCTTAGCTGTGCAGAAGAAGAACAACAAGAAGAAGAAATATCTCGAAATATGTCCGTCAGGCCCCTTCCCTTGAGATATATCTGCAAATATCTCGGAAACGAAGCGAGCTATGGCAAAATGGTAAGAGATCTTTTTTGTAGAGAATTATGTTTCCTACAAGTTATGTTCTATGATATTTTTTGATCAGAAGCGTAGTTTTCGAGATATATCGAGATATTTAAAAGTTCCGAAGCCGCACCAACATAATAGAGATACAGAAACACCGTGGCCCCTTTCTTTGAGATAACTCTGCACTATTGCGAGCTGCAAATGCCACTTCCAGCTTAGCTGTGCAGAAGAAGAACAACAAGAAGAAGAAATATCTCGAAATATGTCCGTCAGGCCCCTTCCCTTGAGATAAATCTGCATATATCTCGGAAACCAAGCGAGCTATGGCAAAATGTTAAGAGACCTTTTTTGTAGAGAATTATGTTTCCTACTTTTTATGTTCTATGATATTTTTTGATCAGATGCGTAGTTCTCGAGATATATCAAGATATTTAAAAGTTCCGAAGCCGCACCAACATAATAGAGATACAGAAACACCGTGGCCCCTTTCTTTGAGATAACTCTGCACTATTGCGAGCTGCAAATGCCACTTCCAGCTTAGCTGTGCAGAAGAAGAACAACAAGAAGAAGAAATATCTCGAAATATGTCCGTCAGGCCCCTTCCCTTGAGATAAATCTGCAAATATCTCGGAAACGAGGCGAGCTATGGCAAAATGTTAAGAAACCTTTTTTGGAGAGAATTAAGTTTCCTACTTTTTATGTTCTATGATATTTTTCGATCAGATGCGTAGTTCCCGAGATATATCAAGATATTTAAAAGTTCCGAAGCCGCACCAACATAATAGAGATACAGAAACACCGTGGCCCCTCTCTTTGAAATAACTCTGCACTAGTGCGAGCCGCAAATGCCACTTCCAGCTTAGCTGCGCAGAAGAAGAACAACAAGAAGAAGAAATATCTCGAAATATGTCCGTTGGGCCCCTTCCCTTGAGATAAATCTGCAAATATCTCGGAAACGAAGCGTGCTATGGCAAAATGTTTAGAGACCTTTCTTGTAGAGAATTAAGTTTCCTACTTTTTATGTAGTATGATATTTTTTGATCAGATGCGTAGTTCTCGAGATATATCAAGATATTTAAAAGTTCCGAAGCCGCACCAACATAATAGGGATACAGAAACACCGTGGCCCCTCTCTTTGAGATAACTCTGCACTATTGCGAGCTGCAAATGCCACTTCCAGCTTAGCTGTGCAGAAGAAGAACAACAAGAAGAAGAAATATCTGGAAATATGTCCGTCAGGCCCCTTCCCTTGAGATAAATCTGCAAATATCTCGGAAACGAAGCGTGCTATGGCAAAATGTTTAGAGACCTTTCTTGTAGAGAATTAAGTTTCCTACTTTTTATGTAGTATGATATTTTTTGATCAGATGCGTAGTTCTCGAGATATATCAAGATATTTAAAAGTTCCGAAGCTGCACCAACATAATAGAGATACAGAAACACCGTGGCCCCTTTCTTTGAGATAACTCTGCACTACTGCGAGCTGCAAATGCCACTTCCAGCTTAGCTGTGCAGAGGAAGAACAACAAGAAGAAGAAATATCTCGAAATATGTCCGTCAGGCCCGTTCCTTTGAGGTGAATCTGCAAATATCTCGGAAACGAATCGAGCTATGGCAAAATGTTAAGAGACGTTTTTTGTAGAGAATTATGTTTCCTACAATTTATGTTCTATGATATTTTTTGATCAGAAGCGTAGTTTTCGAGATATATCGAGATATTTAAAAGTTCCGAAGCCGCACCATCATAATAGAGATACAGAAACACCGTGGCCCCTCTCTTTGAGATAACTCTGCACTATTGCGAGCTGCAAATGCCACTTCCAGCTTAGCTGTGCAGAAGAAGAACAACAAGAAGAAGAAATGTCTCGAAATATGTCCGTCAGGCCCCTTCCCTTGAGATAAATCTGCAAATATCTCGGAAACGAAGCGAGCTATGGCAAAATGTTAAGAGACGTTTTTTGTAGAGAATTATGTTTCCTACAATTTATGTTCTATGATATTTTTTGATCAGAAGCGTAGTTTTCGAGATATATCGAGATATTTAAAAGTTCCGAAGCCGCACCAACATAATAGAGATACAGAAACACCGTGGACCCTTTCTTTGAGATAACTCTGCACTAGTGCGAGCCGCAAATTCCACTTCCAGCTTAGCTGTGCAGAAGAAGAACAACAAGAAGAAGAAATGTCTCGAAATATGTCCGTCAGGCCCCTTCCCTTGAGATAAATCTGCAAATATCTCGGAAACGAAGCGAGCTATGGCAAAATATTAAGAGACCTTTTTAGTAGAGAATTAAGTTTCCTACTTTTTATGTTCTATGATATTTTTTGATCAGATGCGTAGTTCTCGAGATATATCAAGATATTTAAAAGTTTCGAAGCCGCACCAACATAATAGAGATACAGAAACACCGTGGCCCCTTTCTTTGAGATAACTCTGCACTATTGCGAGCTGCAAATGCCACTTACAGCTTAGCTGTGCAGAAGAAGAACAACAAGAATAAGAAATATCTCGAAATATGTCCGTCAGGCCCATTCCCTTGAGATAAATCTGCAAATATCTCGGAAACGAAGCGAGCTATGGCAAAATGTTGAGAGACCTTTTTTGTAGAGAATTATGTTTCCTACAAGTTATGTTCTATGATATTTTTTGATCAGAAGCGTAGTTTTCGAGATATATCGAGATATTTAAAAGTTCCGAAGCCGCACCAACATAATAGAGATACAGAAACACCGTGGCCCCTTTCTTTGAGATAACTCTGCACTAGTGCGAGCCGCAAATGCCGCTTCCAGCTTAGCTGTGCAGAAGAAGAACAACAAGAAGAAGAAATGTCTCGAAATATGCCCGTCAGGCCCCTTCCCTTGAGATAAATCTGCAAATATCTCGGAAACGAAGCGAGCTATGGCAAAATGTTAAGAGACCTTTTTTGTAGAGAATTAAGTTTCCTACTTTTTATGTTCTATGATATTTTTTGATCAGATGCGTAGTTCTCGAGATATATCAACATATTTAAAAGTTCCGAAGCTGCACCAACATAATAGAGGTACAGAAACACCGTGGCCTCTTTCTTTGAGATAACTCTGCACTATTGCGAGCTGCAAATGCCACTTCCGGCTTAGCTGTGCAGAAGAAGAACAACAAAAAGAAGAAATATCTCGAAATATGTCCGTCAGGCCCCTTCCCTTGAGATATATCTGCAAATATCTCGGAAACGAAGCGAGCTATGGCAAAATGGTAAGAGATCTTTTTTGTAGAGAATTATGTTTCCTACAAGTTATGTTCTATGATATTTTTTGATCAGAAGCGTAGTTTTCGAGATATATCGAGATATTAAAAAGTTCCGAAGCCGCACCAACATAATAGAGATACAGAAACACCGTGGCCCCTTTCTTTGAGATAACTCTGCACTATTGCGAGCTGCAAATGCCACTTCCAGCTTAGCTGTGCAGAAGAAGAACAACAAGAAGAAGAAATATCTCGAAATATGTCCGTCAGGCCCCTTCCCTTGCGATAAATCTGCATATATCTCGGAAACGAAGCGAGCTATGGCAAAATGTTAAGAGACCTTTTTTGTAGACAATTATGTTTCCTACAAGTTATGTTCTATGATATTTTTTGATCAGAAGCGTCGTTTTCGAGATATATCGAGATATTTAAAAGTTCCGAAGCCCCACCAACATAATAGCGATACAGAAACACCGTGGCCCCTTTCCTTGAGATAACTCTGCACTATTGCGAGCTGCAAATGCCACTTCCAGCTTAGCTGTGCAGAAGAAGAACAACATGAAGAAGAAATATCTCGAAATATGTCCGTCAGGCCCCTTCCCTTGAGATATATCTGCAAATATCTCGGAAACGAAGCGAGCTATGGCAAAATGTTTAGAGACCTTTCTTGTAGAGAATTAAGTTTCCTACTTTTTATGTAGTATGATATTTTTTGATCAGATGCGTAGTTCTCGAGATATATCAAGATATTTAAAAGTTCCGAAGCCGCACCAACATAATAGAGATACAGAAACACCGTGGCCCCTTTCTTTGAGATAACTCTGCACTAGTGCGAGCCGCAAATGCCACTTCCAGCTTAGCTGCGCAGAAGAAGAACAACAAGAAGAAGAAATATCTCGAAATATGTCCGTTGGGCCCCTTCCCTTGAGATAAATGTGCAAATATCTCGGAAACGAAGCGAGCTATGGCAAAATGTTGAGAGACCTTTTTTGTGGAGAATTAAGTTTTCTACTTTTTATGTTCTATGATATTTTTTGATCAGATGCGTAGTTCTCGAGATATAACAAGATATTTAAAAGTTCCGAAGCTGCACCAACATAATGGAGGTACAGAAACACCGTGGCCTCTTTCTTTGAGATAACTCTGCACTATTGCGAGCTGCAAATGCCACTTCCAGCTTAGCTGTGCAGAAGAAGAACAACAAAAAGAAGAAATATCTCGAAATATGTCCGTCAGGCCCCTTCCCTTGAGATATATCTGCAAATATCTCGGAAACGAAGCGAGCTATGGCAAAATGGTAAGAGATCTTTTTTGTACAGAATTATGTTTCCTACAAGTTATGTTCTATGATATTTTTTGATCAGAAGCGTAGTTTTCGAGATATATCGAGATATTTAAAAGTTCCGAAGCCGCACCAACATAATAGAGATACAGAAACACCGTGGCCCCTTTCTTTGAGATAACTCTGCACTAGTGCGAGCCGCAAATGCCACTTCAAGCTTAGCTGTGCAGAAGAAGAACAACAAGGAGAAGAAATGTCTCGAAATATGTCCGTCAGGCCCCTTCCCTTGAGATAAATCTGCAAATATCTCGGAAACGAAGCGAGCTATGGCAAAATGTTAAGAGACCTTTTTTGTAGAGAATTATGTTTCCTACAATTTATGTTCTATGATATTTTTTGATCAGAAGCGTAGTTTTCGAGATATATCGAGATATTTAAAAGATCCGAAGCCGCACCAACATAATAGAGATACAGAAACACCGTGGCCCCTTTCTTTGAGATAACTCTGCACTAGTGCGAGCCGCAAATGCCGCTTCCAGCTTAGCTGTGCAGAAGAAGAACAACAAGAAGAAGAAATATCTCGAAATATGTCCGTCAGGCCCCTTCCCTTGAGATTAATCTGCATATATCTCGGAAACGAAGCGAGCTATGGCAAAATGTTAAGAGACCTTTTTTGCAGAGAATTAAGTTTTCTACTTTTTATGTTCTATGATATTTTTTGATCAGATGCGTAGTTCTCGAGATATATCGAGATATTTAAAAGTTCCGAAGCCGCACCAACATAATAGAGATACAGAAACACCGTGGCCCCTTTCTTTGAGATAACTCTGCACTATTGCGAGCAGCAAATGCCACTTCCAGCTTAGCTGTGCAGAAGAAGAACAACAAGAAGAAGAAATATCTCGAAATATGTCCGTCAGGCCCCTTCCCTTGCGATAAATCTGCATATATCTCGGAAACGAAGCGAGCTATGGCAAAATGTTAAGAGACCTTTTTTGTAGAGAATTAAGTTTTCTACTTTTCATGTTCTATGATATTTTTTGATCAGATGCGTAGCTCTCGAGATATATCAAGATATTTAAAAGTTCCGAAGCTGCACCAACCTAATAGAGGTACAGAAACACCGTGGCCTCTTTCTTTGAGATAACTCTGCACTATTGCGAGCTGCAAATGCCACTTCCAGCTTAGCTGTGCAGAAGAAGAACAACAAAAAGAAGAAATATCTCGAAATATGTCCGTCAGGCCCCTTCCCTTGAGATATATCTGCAAATATCTCGGAAACGAAGCGAGCTATGGCAAAATGGTTAGAGATCTTTTTTGTACAGAATTATGTTTCCTACAAGTTATGTTCTATGATATTTTTTGATCAGAAGCGTAGTTTTCGAGATATATCGAGATATTTAAAAGTTCCGAAGCCGCACCAACATAATAGAGATACAGAAACACCGTGGCCCCTCTCTTTGAGATAACTCTGCAATATTGCGAGCTGGAAATGCCAGTTCCAGTTTAGCTGTGCAGAAGAAGAACAACAAGAAGAAGAAATATCTCGAAATATGTCCGTCAGGCCCCTTCCCTTGAGATAAATCTGCAAATATCTCGGAAACGAAGCGAGCTATGGCAAAATGTTAAGATACCTTTTTTGTAGAGAATTAAGTTTCCTACTTTTTATGTTCCATGATATTTTTTGATCAGATGCGTAGTTCTCGAGATATATCAAGATATTCAAAAGTTTCGAAGCCGCACCAACATAATAGAGATACAGAAACACCGTGGCCCCTTTCTTTGAGATAACTCTGCACTATTGCGAGCTGCAAATGCCACTTACAGCTTAGCTGTGCAGAAGAAGAACAACAAGAATAAGAAATATCTCGAAATATGTCCGTCAGGCCCCTTCCCTTGAGATAAATCTGCAAATATCTCGGAAACGAAGCGAGCTATGGCAAAATGTTGAGAGACCTTTTTTGTAGAGAATTATGTTTCCTACAAGTTCTGTTCTATGATATTTTTTGATCAGAAGCGTAGTTTTCGAGATATATCGAGATATTTAAAAGTTCCGAAGCCGCACCAACATAATAGAGATACAGAAACACCGTGGCCCCTTTCTTTGAGATAACTCTGCACTATTGCGAGCTGCAAATGCCACTTCCAGCTTAGCTGTGCAGAAGAAGAACAACAAGAAGAAGAAATATCTCGAAATATGTCCGTCAGGCCCCTTCCCTTGAGATATATCTGCAAATATCTCGGAAACGAAACGAGCTATGGCAAAATGTTAAGAGACCTTTTTTGGAGAGAATTATGTTTCCTACAATTTATGTTCTATGATATTTTTTGATCAGAAGCGTAGTTTTCGAGATATATCGAGATATTTAAAAGATCCGAAGCCGCACCAACCTAATAGAGGTACAGAAACACCGTGGCCTCTTTCTTTGAGATAACTCTGCACTATTGCGAGCTGCAAATGCCACTTCCAGCTTAGCTGTGCAGAAGAAGAACAACAAAAAGAAGAAATATCTCGAAATATGTCCGTCAGGCCCCTTCCCTTGAGATATATCTGCAAATATCTCGGAAACGAAGCGAGCTATGGCAAAATGGTAAGAAATCTTTTTTGTACAGAATTATGTTTCCTACAAGTTATGTTCTATGATATTTTTTGATCAGAAGCGTAGTTTTCGAGATATATCGAGATATTTAAAAGTTCCGAAGCCGCACCAACATAATAGAGATACAGAAACACCGTGGCCCCTTTCTTTGAGATAACTCTGCACTAGTGCGAGCCGCAAATGCCACTTCAAGCATAGCTGTGCAGAAGAAGAACAACAAGGAGAAGAAATATCTAGAAATATGTCCGTCAGGCCCCTTCCCTTGAGATAAATCTGCAAATATCTCGGAAACGAAGCGAACTATGGCAAAATGTTAAGAGACGTTTTTTGTAGAGAATTAAGTTTCCCACTTTTTATGTTCTATGATATTTTTTGATCAGAAGCGTAGTTCTCGAGATATATCAAGATATTTAAAAGTTCCGAAGCCGCACCAACATAATAGAGATACAGAAACACCGTGGCCCCTTTCTTTGAGACAACTCTGCACTATTGCGAGCTGCAAATGCCACTTCCAGCTTAGCTGTGCAGAAGAAGAACAACAAGAAGAAGAAATATCTCGAAATATGTCCGTCAGTCCCCTTCCCTTGAGATAAATTTGCAAATATCTCGGAAACGAAGCGCGCTATGGCAAAATGTTAAGAGACCTTATTTGTAGAGAGTTAAGTTTCCTACTTTTTATGTTCTATGATATTTTCTGATCAGATGCGTAGTTCTCGAGATATATCAAGATATCTAAAAGTTCCGAAGCCGCACCAACATAATAGAGATACAGAAACACCGTGGCCCCCCTCTTTGAGATAACTCTGCACTATTGCGAGCTGCAAATGCCACTTCCAGCTTAGCTGTGCAGAAGAAATGTCTCGAAATATGTCCGTCAGGCCCCTTCCCTTGAGATAAATCTGCAAATATCTCGGAAACGAAGCGAGCTATGGCAAAATGTTAAGAGACCTTTCTTGTAGAGAATTAAGTTTCCTACTTTTTATGTAGTATGATATTTTTTGATCAGATGCGTAGTTCTCGAGATATATCAAGATATTTAAAAGTTCCGAAGGCGCACCAACATAATAGAGGTACAGAAACACCGTGGCCCCTTTCTTTGAGATAACTCTGCACTATTGCGAGCTGCAAATGCCACTTCCAGCTTAGCTGTGCAGAAGAAGAACAACAAGAATAAGAAATATTTCGAAATATGTCCGTCAGGCCCCTTCCCTTGAGATAAATCGGCTAATATCTCGGAAACGAAGCGAGCTATGGCAAAATGTTAAGATACCTTTTTTGTAGAGAATTAAGTTTCCTACTTTTTATGTTCTATGATATTTTTTGATCAGATGCGTAGTTCTCGAGATATATCAAGATATTTAAAAGCTCCGAAGCTGCACCAACATAATGGAGGTACAGAAACACCGTGGCCCCTTTCTTTGAGATAACTCTGCACTATTGCGAGCTGCAAATGCCACTTCCAGCTTAGCTGTGCAGAAGAAGAACAACAAGATGAAGAAATATCTCGAAATATGTCCGTCAGGCCCCTTCCCTTGAGATAAATCTGCAAATATCTCGGAAACGAAGCGAGCTATGGCAAAATGTTTAGAGACCTTTTTTGTAGAGAATTATGTTTCCTACAATTTACGTTCTCTGATATTTTTTGATCAGAAGCGTAGTTCTCGAGATATATCGAGATATTTAAAAGTTCCGAAGCCGCACCAACATAATAGAGATACAGAAACACCGTGGCCCCTTTCTTTGAGATAACTCTGCACTATTGCGAGCTGCAAATGCCACTTCCAGCTTAGCTGTGCAGAAGAAGAACAACAAGAAGAAGAAATGTCTCGAAATATGTCCGTCAGGCCCCTTCCCTTGAGATAAATCTGCAAATATCTCGGAAACGAAGCGAGCTATGGCAAAATGTTAAGAGACCTTTTTTGTAGAGAATTATGTTTCCTACAATTTATGTTCTATGATATTTTTTGATCAGAAGCGTAGTTTTCGAGATATATCGAGATATTTAAAAGATCCGAAGCCGCACCAACATAATAGAGATACAGAAACACCGTGGCCCCTTTCTTTGAGATAACTCTGCACTAGTGCGAGCCGCAAATGCCGCTTCCAGCTTAGCTGTGCAGAAGAAGAACAACAAGAAGAAGAAATATCTCGAAATATGTCCGTCAGGCCCCTTCCCTTGCGATAAATCTGCATATATCTCGGAAACGAAGCGAGCTATGGCAAAATGTTAAGAGACCTTTTTTGTAGAGAATTAAGTTTTCTACTTTTTATGTTCTATGATATTTTTTGATCAGATGCGTAGTTCTCGAGATATATCAAGATATTTAAAAGTTCCGAAGCTGCACCAACCTAATAGAGGTACAGAAACACCGTGGCCTCTTTCTTTGAGATAACTCTGCACTATTGCGAGCTGCAAATGCCACTTCCAGCTTAGCTGTGCAGAAGAAGAACAACAAGAATAAGAAATATTTCGAAATATGTCCGTCAGGCCCCTTACCTTGAGATAAATCTGCAAATATCTCGGAAACGAAGCGAGCTATGGCAAAATGTTAAGATACCTTTTTTGTAGAGAATTAGGTTTCCTACTTTTTATGTTCTATGATATTTTTTGATCAGATGCGTAGTTCTCGAGATATATCAAGATATTTAAAAGTTCCGAAGCTGCACCAACATAATAGAGGTACAGAAACACCGTGGCCTCTTTCTTTGAGATAACTCTGCACTATTGCGAGCTGCAAATGCCACTTCCAGCTTAGCTGTGCAGAAGAAGAACAACAAGAAGAAGAAATGTCTCGAAATATGTCCGTCAGGCCCCTTCCCTTGAGATAAATCTGCAAATATCTCGGAAACGAAGCGAGCTATGGCAAAATGTTAAGAGACCTTTTTTGTAGAGAATTAAGTTTCCTACTTTCCTTGTTCTATGATATTTTTTGATCAGATGCGTAGTTCTCGAGATATATCAAGATATTCAAAAGTTTCGAAGCCGCACCAACATAATAGAGATACAGAAACACCGTGGCCCCTTTCTTTGAGATAACTCTGCACTATTGCGAGCTGCAAATGCCACTTACAGCTTAGCTGTGCAGAAGAAGAACAACAAGAATAAGAAATATCTCGAAATATGTCCGTCAGGCCCCTTCCCTTGAGATAAATCTGCAAATATCTCGGAAACGAAGCGAGCTATGGCAAAATGTTGAGAGACCTTTTTTGTAGAGAATTAAGTTTCCTACTTTTTATGCTCTAAGATATTTTTTGATCAGATGCGTAGTTCTCGAGATATATCAAGATATTCAAAAGTTTCGAAGCCGCACCAATATAATAGAGATACAGAAACACCGTGGCCCCTTTCTTTGAGATAACTCTGCACTATTGCGAGCTGCAAATGCCACTTACAGCTTAGCTGAGCAGAAGAAGAACAACAAGAATAAGAAATATCTCGAAATATGTCCGTCAGGCCCCTTCCCTTGAGATAAATCTGCAAATATCTCGGAAACGAAGCGAGCTATGGCAAAATGTTGAGAGACCTTTTTTGTAGAGAATTATGTTTGCTACAAGTTATGTTCTATGATATTTTTTGATCAGAAGCGTAGTTTTCGAGATATATCGAGATATTTAAAAGTTCCGAAGCCGCACCAACATAATAGAGATACAGAAACACCGTGGCCCCTTTCTTTGAGATAACTCTGCACTATTGCGAGCTGCAAATGCCACTTCCAGCTTAGCTGTGCAGAAGAAGAACAACAAGAAGAAGAAATATCTCGAAATATGTCCGTCAGGCCCCTTCCCTTGAGATATATCTGCAAATATCTCGGAAACGAAACGAGCTATGGCAAAATGTTAAGAGACCTTTTTTGTAGAGAATTATGTTTCCTACTTTTTATGTAGTATGATATTTTTTGATCAGATGCGTAGTTCTCGAGATATATCAAGATATTTAAAAGTTCCGAAGGCGCACCAACATAATAGAGGTACAGAAACACCGTGGCCCCTTTCTTTGAGATAACTCTGCACTATTGCGAGCTGCAAATGCCACTTCCAGCTTAGCTGTGCAGAAGAAGAACAACAAGAATAAGAAATATTTCGAAATATGTCCGTCAGGCCCCTTCCCTTGAGATAAATCGGCTAATATCTCGGAAACGAAGCGAGCTATGGCAAAATGTTAAGATACCTTTTTTGTAGAGAATTAAGTTTGCTACTTTTTATGTTCTATGATATTTTTTGATCAGATGCGTAGTTCTCGAGATATATCAAGATATTTAAAAGCTCCGAAGCTGCACCAACATAATGGAGGTACAGAAACACCGTGGCCCCTTTCTTTGAGATAACTCTGCACTATTGCGAGCTGCAAATGCCACTTCCAGCTTAGCTGTGCAGAAGAAGAACAACAAGATGAAGAAATATCTCGAAATATGTCCGTCAGGCCCCTTCCCTTGAGATAAATCTGCAAATATCTCGGAAACGAAGCGAGCTATGGCAAAATGTTTAGAGACCTTTTTTGTAGAGAATTATGTTTCCTACAATTTACGTTCTCTGATATTTTTTGATCAGAAGCGTAGTTCTCGAGATATATCGAGATATTTAAAAGTTCCGAAGCCGCACCAACATAATAGAGATACAGAAACACCGTGGCCCCTTTCTTTGAGATAACTCTGCACTATTGCGAGCTGCAAATGCCACTTCCAGCTTAGCTGTGCAGAAGAAGAACAACAAGAAGAAGAAATGTCTCGAAATATGTCCGTCAGGCCCCTTCCCTTGAGATAAATCTGCAAATATCTCGGAAACGAAGCGAGCTATGGCAAAATGTTAAGAGACCTTTTTTGTAGAGAATTATGTTTCCTACAATTTATGTTCTATGATATTTTTTGATCAGAAGCGTAGTTTTCGAGATATATCGAGATATTTAAAAGATCCGAAGCCGCACCAACATAATAGAGATACAGAAACACCGTGGCCCCTTTCTTTGAGATAACTCTGCACTAGTGCGAGCCGCAAATGCCGCTTCCAGCTTAGCTGTGCAGAAGAAGAACAACAAGAAGAAGAAATATCTCGAAATATGTCCGTCAGGCCCCTTCCCTTGCGATAAATCTGCATATATCTCGGAAACGAAGCGAGCTATGGCAAAATGTTAAGAGACCTTTTTTGTAGAGAATTAAGTTTTCTACTTTTTATGTTCTATGATATTTTTTGATCAGATGCGTAGTTCTCGAGATATATCAAGATATTTAAAAGTTCCGAAGCTGCACCAACCTAATAGAGGTACAGAAACACCGTGGCCTCTTTCTTTGAGATAACTCTGCACTATTGCGAGCTGCAAATGCCACTTCCAGCTTAGCTGTGCAGAAGAAGAACAACAAGAATAAGAAATATTTCGAAATATGTCCGTCAGGCCCCTTACCTTGAGATAAATCTGCAAATATCTCGGAAACGAAGCGAGCTATGGCAAAATGTTAAGATACCTTTTTTGTAGAGAATTAGGTTTCCTACTTTTTATGTTCTATGATATTTTTTGATCAGATGCGTAGTTCTCGAGATATATCAAGATATTTAAAAGTTCCGAAGCTGCACCAACATAATAGAGGTACAGAAACACCGTGGCCTCTTTCTTTGAGATAACTCTGCACTATTGCGAGCTGCAAATGCCACTTCCAGCTTAGCTGTGCAGAAGAAGAACAACAAGAAGAAGAAATGTCTCGAAATATGTCCGTCAGGCCCCTTCCCTTGAGATAAATCTGCAAATATCTCGGAAACGAAGCGAGCTATGGCAAAATGTTAAGAGACCTTTTTTGTAGAGAATTAAGTTTCCTACTTTCCTTGTTCTATGATATTTTTTGATCAGATGCGTAGTTCTCGAGATATATCAAGATATTCAAAAGTTTCGAAGCCGCACCAACATAATAGAGATACAGAAACACCGTGGCCCCTTTCTTTGAGATAACTCTGCACTATTGCGAGCTGCAAATGCCACTTACAGCTTAGCTGTGCAGAAGAAGAACAACAAGAATAAGAAATATCTCGAAATATGTCCGTCAGGCCCCTTCCCTTGAGATAAATCTGCAAATATCTCGGAAACGAAGCGAGCTATGGCAAAATGTTGAGAGACCTTTTTTGTAGAGAATTAAGTTTCCTACTTTTTATGCTCTAAGATATTTTTTGATCAGATGCGTAGTTCTCGAGATATATCAAGATATTCAAAAGTTTCGAAGCCGCACCAATATAATAGAGATACAGAAACACCGTGGCCCCTTTCTTTGAGATAACTCTGCACTATTGCGAGCTGCAAATGCCACTTACAGCTTAGCTGAGCAGAAGAAGAACAACAAGAATAAGAAATATCTCGAAATATGTCCGTCAGGCCCCTTCCCTTGAGATAAATCTGCAAATATCTCGGAAACGAAGCGAGCTATGGCAAAATGTTGAGAGACCTTTTTTGTAGAGAATTATGTTTGCTACAAGTTATGTTCTATGATATTTTTTGATCAGAAGCGTAGTTTTCGAGATATATCGAGATATTTAAAAGTTCCGAAGCCGCACCAACATAATAGAGATACAGAAACACCGTGGCCCCTTTCTTTGAGATAACTCTGCACTATTGCGAGCTGCAAATGCCACTTCCAGCTTAGCTGTGCAGAAGAAGAACAACAAGAAGAAGAAATATCTCGAAATATGTCCGTCAGGCCCCTTCCCTTGAGATATATCTGCAAATATCTCGGAAACGAAACGAGCTATGGCAAAATGTTAAGAGACCTTTTTTGTAGAGAATTATGTTTCCTACTTTTTATGTAGTATGATATTTTTTGATCAGATGCGTAGTTCTCGAGATATATCAAGATATTTAAAAGTTCCGAAGGCGCACCAACATAATAGAGGTACAGAAACACCGTGGCCCCTTTCTTTGAGATAACTCTGCACTATTGCGAGCTGCAAATGCCACTTCCAGCTTAGCTGTGCAGAAGAAGAACAACAAGAATAAGAAATATTTCGAAATATGTCCGTCAGGCCCCTTCCCTTGAGATAAATCGGCTAATATCTCGGAAACGAAGCGAGCTATGGCAAAATGTTAAGATACCTTTTTTGTAGAGAATTAAGTTTCCTACTTTTTATGTTCTATGATATTTTTTGATCAGATGCGTAGTTCTCGAGATATATCAAGATATTTAAAAGCTCCGAAGCTGCACCAACATAATGGAGGTACAGAAACACCGTGGCCCCTTTCTTTGAGATAACTCTGCACTATTGCGAGCTGCAAATGCCACTTACAGCTTAGCTGAGCAGAAGAAGAACAACAAGAATAAGAAATATCTCGAAATATGTCCGTCAGGCCCCTTCCCTTGAGATAAATCTGCAAATATCTCGGAAACGAAGCGAGCTATGGCAAAATGTTGAGAGACCTTTTTTGTAGAGAATTATGTTTGCTACAAGTTATGTTCTATGATATTTTTTGATCAGAAGCGTAGTTTTCGAGATATATCGAGATATTTAAAAGTTCCGAAGCCGCACCAACATAATAGAGATACAGAAACACCGTGGCCCCTTTCTTTGAGATAACTCTGCACTATTGCGAGCTGCAAATGCCACTTCCAGCTTAGCTGTGCAGAAGAAGAACAACAAGAAGAAGAAATATCTCGAAATATGTCCGTCAGGCCCCTTCCCTTGAGATATATCTGCAAATATCTCGGAAACGAAACGAGCTATGGCAAAATGTTAAGAGACCTTTTTTGTAGAGAATTATGTTTCCTACTTTTTATGTAGTATGATATTTTTTGATCAGATGCGTAGTTCTCGAGATATATCAAGATATTTAAAAGTTCCGAAGGCGCACCAACATAATAGAGGTACAGAAACACCGTGGCCCCTTTCTTTGAGATAACTCTGCACTATTGCGAGCTGCAAATGCCACTTCCAGCTTAGCTGTGCAGAAGAAGAACAACAAGAATAAGAAATATTTCGAAATATGTCCGTCAGGCCCCTTCCCTTGAGATAAATCGGCTAATATCTCGGAAACGAAGCGAGCTATGGCAAAATGTTAAGATACCTTTTTTGTAGAGAATTAAGTTTGCTACTTTTTATGTTCTATGATATTTTTTGATCAGATGCGTAGTTCTCGAGATATATCAAGATATTTAAAAGCTCCGAAGCTGCACCAACATAATGGAGGTACAGAAACACCGTGGCCCCTTTCTTTGAGATAACTCTGCACTATTGCGAGCTGCAAATGCCACTTCCAGCTTAGCTGTGCAGAAGAAGAACAACAAGATGAAGAAATATCTCGAAATATGTCCGTCAGGCCCCTTCCCTTGAGATAAATCTGCAAATATCTCGGAAACGAAGCGAGCTATGGCAAAATGTTTAGAGACCTTTTTTGTAGAGAATTATGTTTCCTACAATTTACGTTCTCTGATATTTTTTGATCAGAAGCGTAGTTCTCGAGATATATCGAGATATTTAAAAGTTCCGAAGCCGCACCAACATAATAGAGATACAGAAACACCGTGGCCCCTTTCTTTGAGATAACTCTGCACTATTGCGAGCTGCAAATGCCACTTCCAGCTTAGCTGTGCAGAAGAAGAACAACAAGAAGAAGAAATGTCTCGAAATATGTCCGTCAGGCCCCTTCCCTTGAGATAAATCTGCAAATATCTCGGAAACGAAGCGAGCTATGGCAAAATGTTAAGAGACCTTTTTTGTAGAGAATTATGTTTCCTACAATTTATGTTCTATGATATTTTTTGATCAGAAGCGTAGTTTTCGAGATATATCGAGATATTTAAAAGATCCGAAGCCGCACCAACATAATAGAGATACAGAAACACCGTGGCCCCTTTCTTTGAGATAACTCTGCACTAGTGCGAGCCGCAAATGCCGCTTCCAGCTTAGCTGTGCAGAAGAAGAACAACAAGAAGAAGAAATATCTCGAAATATGTCCGTCAGGCCCCTTCCCTTGCGATAAATCTGCATATATCTCGGAAACGAAGCGAGCTATGGCAAAATGTTAAGAGACCTTTTTTGTAGAGAATTAAGTTTTCTACTTTTTATGTTCTATGATATTTTTTGATCAGATGCGTAGTTCTCGAGATATATCAAGATATTTAAAAGTTCCGAAGCTGCACCAACCTAATAGAGGTACAGAAACACCGTGGCCTCTTTCTTTGAGATAACTCTGCACTATTGCGAGCTGCAAATGCCACTTCCAGCTTAGCTGTGCAGAAGAAGAACAACAAGAATAAGAAATATTTCGAAATATGTCCGTCAGGCCCCTTACCTTGAGATAAATCTGCAAATATCTCGGAAACGAAGCGAGCTATGGCAAAATGTTAAGATACCTTTTTTGTAGAGAATTAGGTTTCCTACTTTTTATGTTCTATGATATTTTTTGATCAGATGCGTAGTTCTCGAGATATATCAAGATATTTAAAAGTTCCGAAGCTGCACCAACATAATAGAGGTACAGAAACACCGTGGCCTCTTTCTTTGAGATAACTCTGCACTATTGCGAGCTGCAAATGCCACTTCCAGCTTAGCTGTGCAGAAGAAGAACAACAAGAAGAAGAAATGTCTCGAAATATGTCCGTCAGGCCCCTTCCCTTGAGATAAATCTGCAAATATCTCGGAAACGAAGCGAGCTATGGCAAAATGTTAAGAGACCTTTTTTGTAGAGAATTAAGTTTCCTACTTTCCTTGTTCTATGATATTTTTTGATCAGATGCGTAGTTCTCGAGATATATCAAGATATTCAAAAGTTTCGAAGCCGCACCAACATAATAGAGATACAGAAACACCGTGGCCCCTTTCTTTGAGATAACTCTGCACTATTGCGAGCTGCAAATGCCACTTACAGCTTAGCTGTGCAGAAGAAGAACAACAAGAATAAGAAATATCTCGAAATATGTCCGTCAGGCCCCTTCCCTTGAGATAAATCTGCAAATATCTCGGAAACGAAGCGAGCTATGGCAAAATGTTGAGAGACCTTTTTTGTAGAGAATTAAGTTTCCTACTTTTTATGCTCTAAGATATTTTTTGATCAGATGCGTAGTTCTCGAGATATATCAAGATATTCAAAAGTTTCGAAGCCGCACCAATATAATAGAGATACAGAAACACCGTGGCCCCTTTCTTTGAGATAACTCTGCACTATTGCGAGCTGCAAATGCCACTTACAGCTTAGCTGAGCAGAAGAAGAACAACAAGAATAAGAAATATCTCGAAATATGTCCGTCAGGCCCCTTCCCTTGAGATAAATCTGCAAATATCTCGGAAACGAAGCGAGCTATGGCAAAATGTTGAGAGACCTTTTTTGTAGAGAATTATGTTTGCTACAAGTTATGTTCTATGATATTTTTTGATCAGAAGCGTAGTTTTCGAGATATATCGAGATATTTAAAAGTTCCGAAGCCGCACCAACATAATAGAGATACAGAAACACCGTGGCCCCTTTCTTTGAGATAACTCTGCACTATTGCGAGCTGCAAATGCCACTTCCAGCTTAGCTGTGCAGAAGAAGAACAACAAGAAGAAGAAATATCTCGAAATATGTCCGTCAGGCCCCTTCCCTTGAGATATATCTGCAAATATCTCGGAAACGAAACGAGCTATGGCAAAATGTTAAGAGACCTTTTTTGTAGAGAATTATGTTTCCTACTTTTTATGTAGTATGATATTTTTTGATCAGATGCGTAGTTCTCGAGATATATCAAGATATTTAAAAGTTCCGAAGGCGCACCAACATAATAGAGGTACAGAAACACCGTGGCCCCTTTCTTTGAGATAACTCTGCACTATTGCGAGCTGCAAATGCCACTTCCAGCTTAGCTGTGCAGAAGAAGAACAACAAGAATAAGAAATATTTCGAAATATGTCCGTCAGGCCCCTTCCCTTGAGATAAATCGGCTAATATCTCGGAAACGAAGCGAGCTATGGCAAAATGTTAAGATACCTTTTTTGTAGAGAATTAAGTTTCCTACTTTTTATGTTCTATGATATTTTTTGATCAGATGCGTAGTTCTCGAGATATATCAAGATATTTAAAAGCTCCGAAGCTGCACCAACATAATGGAGGTACAGAAACACCGTGGCCCCTTTCTTTGAGATAACTCTGCACTATTGCGAGCTGCAAATGCCACTTCCAGCTTAGCTGTGCAGAAGAAGAACAACAAGATGAAGAAATATCTCGAAATATGTCCGTCAGGCCCCTTCCCTTGAGATAAATCTGCAAATATCTCGGAAACGAAGCGAGCTATGGCAAAATGTTTAGAGACCTTTTTTGTAGAGAATTATGTTTCCTACAATTTACGTTCTCTGATATTTTTTGATCAGAAGCGTAGTTCTCGAGATATATCGAGATATTTAAAAGTTCCGAAGCCGCACCAACATAATAGAGATACAGAAACACCGTGGCCCCTTTCTTTGAGATAACTCTGCACTATTGCGAGCTGCAAATGCCACTTCCAGCTTAGCTGTGCAGAAGAAGAACAACAAGAAGAAGAAATGTCTCGAAATATGTCCGTCAGGCCCCTTCCCTTGAGATAAATCTGCATATATCTCGGAAACGAAGCGAGCTATGGCAAAATGTTAAGAGACCTTTTTTGTAGAGAATTAAGTTTTCTACTTTTTATGTTCTATGATATTTTTTGATCAGATGCGTAGTTCTCGAGATATATCAAGATATTTAAAAGTTCCGAAGCTGCACCAACCTAATAGAGGTACAGAAACACCGTGGCCTCTTTCTTTGAGATAACTCTGCACTATTGCGAGCTGCAAATGCCACTTCCAGCTTAGCTGTGCAGAAGAAGAACAACAAGAATAAGAAATATTTCGAAATATGTCCGTCAGGCCCCTTACCTTGAGATAAATCTGCAAATATCTCGGAAACGAAGCGAGCTATGGCAAAATGTTAAGATACCTTTTTTGTAGAGAATTAGGTTTCCTACTTTTTATGTTCTATGATATTTTTTGATCAGATGCGTAGTTCTCGAGATATATCAAGATATTTAAAAGTTCCGAAGCTGCACCAACATAATAGAGGTACAGAAACACCGTGGCCTCTTTCTTTGAGATAACTCTGCACTATTGCGAGCTGCAAATGCCACTTCCAGCTTAGCTGTGCAGAAGAAGAACAACAAGAAGAAGAAATGTCTCGAAATATGTCCGTCAGGCCCCTTCCCTTGAGATAAATCTGCAAATATCTCGGAAACGAAGCGAGCTATGGCAAAATGTTAAGAGACCTTTTTTGTAGAGAATTAAGTTTCCTACTTTCCTTGTTCTATGATATTTTTTGATCAGATGCGTAGTTCTCGAGATATATCAAGATATTCAAAAGTTTCGAAGCCGCACCAACATAATAGAGATACAGAAACACCGTGGCCCCTTTCTTTGAGATAACTCTGCACTATTGCGAGCTGCAAATGCCACTTACAGCTTAGCTGTGCAGAAGAAGAACAACAAGAATAAGAAATATCTCGAAATATGTCCGTCAGGCCCCTTCCCTTGAGATAAATCTGCAAATATCTCGGAAACGAAGCGAGCTATGGCAAAATGTTAAGAGACCTTTTTTGTAGAGAATTAAGTTTCCTACTTTTTATGTTCTAAGATATTTTTTGATCAGATGCGTAGTTCTCGAGATATATCAAGATATTCAAAAGTTTCGAAGCCGCACCAATATAATAGAGATACAGAAACACCGTGGCCCCTTTCTTTGAGATAACTCTGCACTATTGCGAGCTGCAAATGCCACTTACAGCTTAGCTGTGCAGAAGAAGAACAACAAGAAGAAGAAATATCTCGAAATATGTCCGTCAGGCCCCTTCCCTTGAGATATATCTGCAAATATCTCGGAAACGAAACGAGCTATGGCAAAATGTTAAGAGACCTTTTTTGTAGAGAATTATGTTTCCTACAATTTATGTTCTATGATATTTTTTGATCAGAAGCGTAGTTTTCGAGATATATCGAGATATTTAAAATATCCGAAGCCGCAGCAAACATAATAGAGATACAGAAACACCGTGGCCCCTTTCTTTGAGATAACTCTGCACTAGTGAGAGCCGCAAATGCCGCTTCCAGCTTAGCTGTGCAGAAGAAGAACAACAAGAAGAAGAAATATCTCGAATATGTCCGTCAGGCCCCTTCCCTTGAGATAAATCTGCATATATCTCGGAAACGAAGCGAGCTATGGCAAAATCTTTAGAGACCTTTTTTGTAGACAATTATGTTTCCTACAAGTTATGTTCTATGATATTTTTTGATCAGAAGCGTAGTTTTCGAGATATATCGAGATATTTAAAAGTTCCGAAGCCGCACCAACATAATAGAGATACAGAAACACAGTGGCCCCTTTCTTTGAGATAACTCTGCACTATTGCGAGCTGCAAATGCCACTTCCAGCTTAGCTGTGCAGAAGAAGAACAACAAGAAGAAGAAATATCTCGAAATATGTCCGTCAGGCCCCTTCCCTTGCGATAAATCTGCATATATCTCGGAAACGAAGCGAGCTATGGCAAAATGTTAAGAGACCTTTTTTGTAGAGAATTAAGTTTTCTACTTTTCATGTTCTATGATATTTTTTGATCAGATGCGTAGCTCTCGAGATATATCAAGATATTTAAAAGTTCCGAAGCTGCACCAACCTAATAGAGGTACAGAAACACCGTGGCCCCTCTCTTTGAGATAACTCTGCAATATTGCGAGCTGCAAATGCCAGTTCCAGTTTAGCTGTGCAGAAGAAGAACAACAAGAAGAAGAAATATCTCGAAATATGTCCGTCAGGCCCCTTCCCTTGAGATAAATCTGCATATATCTCGGAAACCAAGCGAGCTATGGCAAAATGTTAAGAGACCTTTTTTGTAGAGAATTATGTTTCCTACTTTTTATGTTCTATGATATTTTTTGATCAGATGCGTAGTTCTCGAGATATATCAAGATATTTAAAAGTTCCGAAGCCGCACCAACATAATAGAGATACAGAAACACCGTGGCCCCTTTCTTTGAGATAACTCTGCACTAGTGCGAGCCGCAAATGCCACTTCCAGCTTAGCTGCGCAGAAGAAGAACAACAAGAAGAAGAAATATCTCGAAATATGTCCGTTGGGCCCCTTCCCTTGAGATAAATGTGCAAATATCTCGGAAACGAAGCGAGCTATGGCAAAATGTTCAGAGACCTTTTTTGTAGAGAATTAAGTTTCCTACTATTTATCTTCTATGATATTTTTTGATCAGATGCGTAGTTCTCGAGATATATCAAGATATTTAACAGTTCCGAAGCCGCACCAACATGATAGAGATACAGAAACACCGTGGCCCCTCTCTTTGAGATAACTCTGCACTATTGCGAGCTGCAAATGCCACTTCCAGCTTAGCTGTGCAGAAGAAGAACAACAAGAATAAGAAATATTTCGAAATATGTCCGTCAGGCCCCTTCCCTTGAGATAAATCTGCAAATATCTCGGAAACGAAGCGAGCTATGGCAAAATGTTAAGATACCTTTTTTGTAGAGAATTAAGTTTCCTACTTTTTATGTTCTATGATATTTTTTGATCAGATGCGTAGTTCTCGAGATATATCAAGATATTTAAAAGTTTCGAAGCCGCACCAACATAATAGAGATACAGAAACACCGTGGCCCCTTTCTTTGAGATAACTCCGCACTATTGCGACCTGCAAATGCCACTTCCAGCCTCGCTGTGCAGAAGAAGAACAACAAGAAGAAGAAATATCTCGAAATATGCCCGTCAGGCCCCTTCCCTTGAGATAAATCTGCAAATATCTCGGAAACGAAGCGAGCTATGGCAAAATGTTAAGAGACCTTATTTGTAGAGAATTAAGTTTCCTACTTTTTATGTTCTATGATATTTTTTATCAGATGCGTAGTTCTCGAGATATATCAAGATATTTAAAAGTTCCGAAGCTGCACCAACCTAATAGAGGTACAGAAACACCGTGGCCTCTTTCTTTGAGATAACTCTGCACTATTGCGAGCTGCAAATGCCCCTTCCAGCTTAGCTGTGCAGAAGAAGAACAAGAAGAATAAGAAATATTTCGAAATATGTCCGTCAGGCCCCTTCCCTTGAGATAAATCTGCAAATATCTCGGAAACGAAGCGAGCTATGGCAAAATGTTAGGAGACCTTTTTTGTAGAGAATTAGGTTTCCTACTTTTTATGTTCTATGATATTTTTTGATCAGATGCGTAGTTCTCGAGATATATCAAGATATTTAAAAGTTCCGAAGCTGCACCAACATAATAGAGGTACAGAAACACCGTGGCCTCTTTCTTTGAGATAACTCTGCACTATTGCGAGCTGCAAATGCCACTTCCAGCTTAGCTGTGCAGAAGAAGAACAACAAAAAGAAGAAATATCTCGAAATATGTCCGTCAGGCCCCTTCCCTTGAGATATATCTGCAAATATCTCGGAAACGAAGCGAGCTATGGCAAAATGGTTAGAGATCTTTTTTGTACAGAATTATGTTTCCTACAAGTTATGTTCTATGATATTTTTTGATCAGAAGCGTAGTTTTCGAGATATATCGAGATATTTAAAAGTTCCGAAGCCGCACCAACATAATAGAGATACAGAAACACCGTGGCCCCTCTCTTTGAGATAACTCTGCAATATTGCGAGCTGGAAATGCCAGTTCCAGTTTAGCTGTGCAGAAGAAGAACAACAAGAAGAAGAAATATCTCGAAATATGTCCGTCAGGCCCCTTCCCTTGAGATAAATCTGCATATATCTCGGAAACCAAGCGAGCTATGGCAAAATGTTAAGAGACCTTTTTTGTAGAGAATTATGTTTCCTACTTTTTATGTTCTATGATATTTTTTGATCAGATGCGTAGTTCTCGAGATATATCAAGATATTTAAAAGTTCCGAAGCCGCACCAACATAATAGAGATACAGAAACACCGTGGCCCCTTTCTTTGAGATAACTCTGCACTAGTGCGAGCCGCAAATGCCACTTCCAGCTTAGCTGCGCAGAAGAAGAACAACAAGAAGAAGAAATATCTCGAAATATGTCCGTTGGGCCCCTTCCCTTGAGATAAATGTGCAAATATCTCGGAAACGAAGCGAGCTATGGCAAAATGTTGAGAGACCTTTTTTGTAGAGAATTAAGTTTCCTACTATTTATCTTCTATGATATTTTTTGATCAGATGCGTAGTTCTCGAGATATATCAAGATATTTAAAAGTTCCGAAGCTGCACCAACCTAATAGAGGTACAGAAACACCGTGGCCTCTTTCTTTGAGATAACTCTGCACTATTGCGAGCTGCAAATGCCCCTTCCAGCTTAGCTGTGCAGAAGAAGAACAAGAAGAATAAGAAATATTTCGAAATATGTCCGTCAGGCCCCTTCCCTTGAGATAAATCTGCAAATATCTCGGAAACGAAGCGAGCTATGGCAAAATGTTAGGAGACCTTTTTTGTAGAGAATTAGGTTTCCTACTTTTTATGTTCTATGATATTTTTTGATCAGATGCGTAGTTCTCGAGATATATCAAGATATTTAAAAGTTCCGAAGCTGCACCAACATAATAGAGGTACAGAAACACCGTGGCCTCTTTCTTTGAGATAACTCTGCACTATTGCGAGCTGCAAATGCCACTTCCAGCTTAGCTGTGCAGAAGAAGAACAACAAAAAGAAGAAATATCTCGAAATATGTCCGTCAGGCCCCTTCCCTTGAGATATATCTGCAAATATCTCGGAAACGAAGCGAGCTATGGCAAAATGGTTAGAGATCTTTTTTGTACAGAATTATGTTTCCTACAAGTTATGTTCTATGATATTTTTTGATCAGAAGCGTAGTTTTCGAGATATATCGAGATATTTAAAAGTTCCGAAGCCGCACCAACATAATAGAGATACAGAAACACCGTGGCCCCTCTCTTTGAGATAACTCTGCAATATTGCGAGCTGGAAATGCCAGTTCCAGTTTAGCTGTGCAGAAGAAGAACAACAAGAAGAAGAAATATCTCGAAATATGTCCGTCAGGCCCCTTCCCTTGAGATAAATCTGCATATATCTCGGAAACCAAGCGAGCTATGGCAAAATGTTAAGAGACCTTTTTTGTAGAGAATTATGTTTCCTACTTTTTATGTTCTATGATATTTTTTGATCAGATGCGTAGTTCTCGAGATATATCAAGATATTTAAAAGTTCCGAAGCCGCACCAACATAATAGAGATACAGAAACACCGTGGCCCCTTTCTTTGAGATAACTCTGCACTAGTGCGAGCCGCAAATGCCACTTCCAGCTTAGCTGCGCAGAAGAAGAACAACAAGAAGAAGAAATATCTCGAAATATGTCCGTTGGGCCCCTTCCCTTGAGATAAATGTGCAAATATCTCGGAAACGAAGCGAGCTATGGCAAAATGTTGAGAGACCTTTTTTGTAGAGAATTAAGTTTCCTACTATTTATCTTCTATGATATTTTTTGATCAGATGCGTAGTTCTCGAGATATATCAAGATATTTAAAAGTTTCGAAGCCGCACCAACATAATAGAGATACAGAAACACCGTGGCCCCTTTCTTTGAGATAACTCCGCACTATTGCGACCTGCAAATGCCACTTCCAGCCTCGCTGTGCAGAAGAAGAACAACAAGAAGAAGAAATATCTCGAAATATGCCCGTCAGGCCCCTTCCCTTGAGATAAATCTGCAAATATCTCGGAAACGAAGCGAGCTATGGCAAAATGTTAAGAGACCTTATTTGTAGAGAATTAAGTTTCCTACTTTTTATGTTCTATGATATTTTTTGATCAGATGCGTAGTTCTCGAGATATATCAAGATATTTAAAAGTTCCGAAGCTGCACCAACATAATAGAGGTACAGAAACACCGTGGCCTCTTTCTTTGAGATAACTCTGCACTATTGCGAGCTGCAAATGCCACTTCCAGCTTAGCTGTGCAGAAGAAGAACAACAAAAAGAAGAAATATCTCGAAATATGTCCGTCAGGCCCCTTCCCTTGAGATATATCTGCAAATATCTCGGAAACGAAGCGAGCTATGGCAAAATGGTTAGAGATCTTTTTTGTACAGAATTATGTTTCCTACAAGTTATGTTCTATGATATTTTTTGATCAGAAGCGTAGTTTTCGAGATATATCGAGATATTTAAAAGTTCCGAAGCCGCACCAACATAATAGAGATACAGAAACACCGTGGCCCCTCTCTTTGAGATAACTCTGCAATATTGCGAGCTGGAAATGCCAGTTCCAGTTTAGCTGTGCAGAAGAAGAACAACAAGAAGAAGAAATATCTCGAAATATGTCCGTCAGGCCCCTTCCCTTGAGATAAATCTGCATATATCTCGGAAACCAAGCGAGCTATGGCAAAATGTTAAGAGACCTTTTTTGTAGAGAATTATGTTTCCTACTTTTTATGTTCTATGATATTTTTTGATCAGATGCGTAGTTCTCGAGATATATCAAGATATTTAAAAGTTCCGAAGCCGCACCAACATAATAGAGATACAGAAACACCGTGGCCCCTTTCTTTGAGATAACTCTGCACTAGTGCGAGCCGCAAATGCCACTTCCAGCTTAGCTGCGCAGAAGAAGAACAACAAGAAGAAGAAATATCTCGAAATATGTCCGTTGGGCCCCTTCCCTTGAGATAAATGTGCAAATATCTCGGAAACGAAGCGAGCTATGGCAAAATGTTGAGAGACCTTTTTTGTAGAGAATTAAGTTTCCTACTATTTATCTTCTATGATATTTTTTGATCAGATGCGTAGTTCTCGAGATATATCAAGATATTTAAAAGTTTCGAAGCCGCACCAACATAATAGAGATACAGAAACACCGTGGCCCCTTTCTTTGAGATAACTCCGCACTATTGCGACCTGCAAATGCCACTTCCAGCCTCGCTGTGCAGAAGAAGAACAACAAGAAGAAGAAATATCTCGAAATATGCCCGTCAGGCCCCTTCCCTTGAGATAAATCTGCAAATATCTCGGAAACGAAGCGAGCTATGGCAAAATGTTAAGAGACCTTATTTGTAGAGAATTAAGTTTCCTACTTTTTATGTTCTATGATATTTTTTGATCAGATGCGTAGTTCTCGAGATATATCAAGATATTTAAAAGTTCCGAAGCTGCACCAACCTAATAGAGGTACAGAAACACCGTGGCCTCTTTCTTTGAGATAACTCTGCACTATTGCGAGCTGCAAATGCCACTTCCAGCTTAGCTGTGCAGAAGAAGAACAAGAAGAATAAGAAATATTTCGAAATATGTCCGTCAGGCCCCTTCCCTTGAGATAAATCTGCAAATATCTCGGAAACGAAGCGAGCTATGGCAAAATGTTAAGATACCTTTTTTGTAGAGAATTAGGTTTCCTACTTTTTATGTTCTATGATATTTTTTGATCAGATGCGTAGTTCTCGAGATATATCAAGATATTTAAAAGTTCCGAAGCTGCACCAACATAATAGAGGTACAGAAACACCGTGGCCTCTTTCTTTGAGATAACTCTGCACTATTGCGAGCTGCAAATGCCACTTCCAGCTTAGCTGTGCAGAAGAAGAACAACAAGAAGAAGAAATGTCTCGAAATATGTCCGTCAGGCCCCTTCCCTTGAGATAAATCTGCAAATATCTCGGAAACGAAGCGAGCTATGGCAAAATGTTAAGAGACCTTTTTTGTAGAGAATTAAGTTTCCTACTTTCCTTGTTCTATGATATTTTTTGATCAGATGCGTAGTTCTCGAGATATATCAAGATATTCAAAAGTTTCGAAGCCGCACCAACATAATAGAGATACAGAAACACCGTGGCCCCTTTCTTTGAGATAACTCTGCACTATTGCGAGCTGCAAATGCCACTTACAGCTTAGCTGTGCAGAAGAAGAACAACAAGAATAAGAAATATCTCGAAATATGTCCGTCAGGCCCCTTCCCTTGAGATAAATCTGCAAATATCTCGGAAACGAAGCGAGCTATGGCAAAATGTTGAGAGACCTTTTTTGTAGAGAATTAAGTTTCCTACTTTTTATGTTCTATGATATTTTTTGATCAGATGCGTAGTTCTCGAGATATATCAAGATATTCAAAAGTTTCGAAGCCGCACCAATATAATAGAGATACAGAAACACCGTGGCCCCTTTCTTTGAGATAACTCTGCACTATTGCGAGCTGCAAATGCCACTTACAGCTTAGCTGTGCAGAAGAAGAACAACAAGAATAAGAAATATCTCGAAATATGTCCGTCAGGCCCCTTCCCTTGAGATAAATCTGCAAATATCTCGGAAACGAAGCGAGCTATGGCAAAATGTTGAGAGACCTTTTTTGTAGAGAATTATGTTTGCTACAAGTTATGTTCTATGATATTTTTTGATCAGAAGCGTAGTTTTCGAGATATATCGAGATATTTAAAAGTTCCGAAGCTGCACCAACCTAATAGAGGTACAGAAACACCGTGGCCTCTTTCTTTGAGATAACTCTGCACTATTGCGAGCTGCAAATGCCACTTCCAGCTTAGCTGTGCAGAAGAAGAACAAGAAGAATAAGAAATATTTCGAAATATGTCCGTCAGGCCCCTTCCCTTGAGATAAATCTGCAAATATCTCGGAAACGAAGCGAGCTATGGCAAAATGTTAGGAGACCTTTTTTGTAGAGAATTAGGTTTCCTACTTTTTATGTTCTATGATATTTTTTGATCAGATGCGTAGTTCTCGAGATATATCAAGATATTTAAAAGTTCCGATGCTGCACCAACATAATAGAGGTACAGAAACACCGTGGCCTCTTTCTTTGAGATAACTCTGCACTATTGCGAGCTGCAAATGCCACTTCCAGCTTAGCTGCGCAGAAGAAGAACAACAAGAAGAAGAAATATCTCGAAATATGTCCGTTGGGCCCCTTCCCTTGAGATAAATGTGCAAATATCTCGGAAACGAAGCGAGCTATGGCAAAATGTTCAGAGACCTTTTTTGTAGAGAATTAAGTTTCCTACTATTTATCTTCTATGATATTTTTTGATCAGATGCGTAGTTCTCGAGATATATCAAGATATTTAACAGTTCCGAAGCCGCACCAACATGATAGAGATACAGAAACACCGTGGCCCCTCTCTTTGAGATAACTCTGCACTATTGCGAGCTGCAAATGCCACTTCCAGCTTAGCTGTGCAGAAGAAGAACAACAAGAATAAGAAATATTTCGAAATATGTCCGTCAGGCCCCTTCCCTTGAGATAAATCTGCAAATATCTCGGAAACGAAGCGAGCTATGGCAAAATGTTAAGATACCTTTTTTGTAGAGAATTAAGTTTCCTACTTTTTATGTTCTATGATATTTTTTGATCAGATGCGTAGTTCTCGAGATATATCAAGATATTTAAAAGTTTCGAAGCCGCACCAACATAATAGAGATACAGAAACACCGTGGCCCCTTTCTTTGAGATAACTCCGCACTATTGCGACCTGCAAATGCCACTTCCAGCCTCGCTGTGCAGAAGAAGAACAACAAGAAGAAGAAATATCTCGAAATATGCCCGTCAGGCCCCTTCCCTTGAGATAAATCTGCAAATATCTCGGAAACGAAGCGAGCTATGGCAAAATGTTAAGAGACCTTATTTGTAGAGAATTAAGTTTCCTACTTTTTATGTTCTATGATATTTTTTATCAGATGCGTAGTTCTCGAGATATATCAAGATATTTAAAAGTTCCGAAGCTGCACCAACCTAATAGAGGTACAGAAACACCGTGGCCTCTTTCTTTGAGATAACTCTGCACTATTGCGAGCTGCAAATGCCCCTTCCAGCTTAGCTGTGCAGAAGAAGAACAAGAAGAATAAGAAATATTTCGAAATATGTCCGTCAGGCCCCTTCCCTTGAGATAAATCTGCAAATATCTCGGAAACGAAGCGAGCTATGGCAAAATGTTAGGAGACCTTTTTTGTAGAGAATTAGGTTTCCTACTTTTTATGTTCTATGATATTTTTTGATCAGATGCGTAGTTCTCGAGATATATCAAGATATTTAAAAGTTCCGAAGCTGCACCAACATAATAGAGGTACAGAAACACCGTGGCCTCTTTCTTTGAGATAACTCTGCACTATTGCGAGCTGCAAATGCCACTTCCAGCTTAGCTGTGCAGAAGAAGAACAACAAAAAGAAGAAATATCTCGAAATATGTCCGTCAGGCCCCTTCCCTTGAGATATATCTGCAAATATCTCGGAAACGAAGCGAGCTATGGCAAAATGGTTAGAGATCTTTTTTGTACAGAATTATGTTTCCTACAAGTTATGTTCTATGATATTTTTTGATCAGAAGCGTAGTTTTCGAGATATATCGAGATATTTAAAAGTTCCGAAGCCGCACCAACATAATAGAGATACAGAAACACCGTGGCCCCTCTCTTTGAGATAACTCTGCAATATTGCGAGCTGGAAATGCCAGTTCCAGTTTAGCTGTGCAGAAGAAGAACAACAAGAAGAAGAAATATCTCGAAATATGTCCGTCAGGCCCCTTCCCTTGAGATAAATCTGCATATATCTCGGAAACCAAGCGAGCTATGGCAAAATGTTAAGAGACCTTTTTTGTAGAGAATTATGTTTCCTACTTTTTATGTTCTATGATATTTTTTGATCAGATGCGTAGTTCTCGAGATATATCAAGATATTTAAAAGTTCCGAAGCCGCACCAACATAATAGAGATACAGAAACACCGTGGCCCCTTTCTTTGAGATAACTCTGCACTAGTGCGAGCCGCAAATGCCACTTCCAGCTTAGCTGCGCAGAAGAAGAACAACAAGAAGAAGAAATATCTCGAAATATGTCCGTTGGGCCCCTTCCCTTGAGATAAATGTGCAAATATCTCGGAAACGAAGCGAGCTATGGCAAAATGTTGAGAGACCTTTTTTGTAGAGAATTAAGTTTCCTACTATTTATCTTCTATGATATTTTTTGATCAGATGCGTAGTTCTCGAGATATATCAAGATATTTAAAAGTTCCGAAGCTGCACCAACCTAATAGAGGTACAGAAACACCGTGGCCTCTTTCTTTGAGATAACTCTGCACTATTGCGAGCTGCAAATGCCCCTTCCAGCTTAGCTGTGCAGAAGAAGAACAAGAAGAATAAGAAATATTTCGAAATATGTCCGTCAGGCCCCTTCCCTTGAGATAAATCTGCAAATATCTCGGAAACGAAGCGAGCTATGGCAAAATGTTAGGAGACCTTTTTTGTAGAGAATTAGGTTTCCTACTTTTTATGTTCTATGATATTTTTTGATCAGATGCGTAGTTCTCGAGATATATCAAGATATTTAAAAGTTCCGAAGCTGCACCAACATAATAGAGGTACAGAAACACCGTGGCCTCTTTCTTTGAGATAACTCTGCACTATTGCGAGCTGCAAATGCCACTTCCAGCTTAGCTGTGCAGAAGAAGAACAACAAAAAGAAGAAATATCTCGAAATATGTCCGTCAGGCCCCTTCCCTTGAGATATATCTGCAAATATCTCGGAAACGAAGCGAGCTATGGCAAAATGGTTAGAGATCTTTTTTGTACAGAATTATGTTTCCTACAAGTTATGTTCTATGATATTTTTTGATCAGAAGCGTAGTTTTCGAGATATATCGAGATATTTAAAAGTTCCGAAGCCGCACCAACATAATAGAGATACAGAAACACCGTGGCCCCTCTCTTTGAGATAACTCTGCAATATTGCGAGCTGGAAATGCCAGTTCCAGTTTAGCTGTGCAGAAGAAGAACAACAAGAAGAAGAAATATCTCGAAATATGTCCGTCAGGCCCCTTCCCTTGAGATAAATCTGCATATATCTCGGAAACCAAGCGAGCTATGGCAAAATGTTAAGAGACCTTTTTTGTAGAGAATTATGTTTCCTACTTTTTATGTTCTATGATATTTTTTGATCAGATGCGTAGTTCTCGAGATATATCAAGATATTTAAAAGTTCCGAAGCCGCACCAACATAATAGAGATACAGAAACACCGTGGCCCCTTTCTTTGAGATAACTCTGCACTAGTGCGAGCCGCAAATGCCACTTCCAGCTTAGCTGCGCAGAAGAAGAACAACAAGAAGAAGAAATATCTCGAAATATGTCCGTTGGGCCCCTTCCCTTGAGATAAATGTGCAAATATCTCGGAAACGAAGCGAGCTATGGCAAAATGTTGAGAGACCTTTTTTGTAGAGAATTAAGTTTCCTACTATTTATCTTCTATGATATTTTTTGATCAGATGCGTAGTTCTCGAGATATATCAAGATATTTAAAAGTTTCGAAGCCGCACCAACATAATAGAGATACAGAAACACCGTGGCCCCTTTCTTTGAGATAACTCCGCACTATTGCGACCTGCAAATGCCACTTCCAGCCTCGCTGTGCAGAAGAAGAACAACAAGAAGAAGAAATATCTCGAAATATGCCCGTCAGGCCCCTTCCCTTGAGATAAATCTGCAAATATCTCGGAAACGAAGCGAGCTATGGCAAAATGTTAAGAGACCTTATTTGTAGAGAATTAAGTTTCCTACTTTTTATGTTCTATGATATTTTTTGATCAGATGCGTAGTTCTCGAGATATATCAAGATATTTAAAAGTTCCGAAGCTGCACCAACCTAATAGAGGTACAGAAACACCGTGGCCTCTTTCTTTGAGATAACTCTGCACTATTGCGAGCTGCAAATGCCACTTCCAGCTTAGCTGTGCAGAAGAAGAACAAGAAGAATAAGAAATATTTCGAAATATGTCCGTCAGGCCCCTTCCCTTGAGATAAATCTGCAAATATCTCGGAAACGAAGCGAGCTATGGCAAAATGTTAAGATACCTTTTTTGTAGAGAATTAGGTTTCCTACTTTTTATGTTCTATGATATTTTTTGATCAGATGCGTAGTTCTCGAGATATATCAAGATATTTAAAAGTTCCGAAGCTGCACCAACATAATAGAGGTACAGAAACACCGTGGCCTCTTTCTTTGAGATAACTCTGCACTATTGCGAGCTGCAAATGCCACTTCCAGCTTAGCTGTGCAGAAGAAGAACAACAAGAAGAAGAAATGTCTCGAAATATGTCCGTCAGGCCCCTTCCCTTGAGATAAATCTGCAAATATCTCGGAAACGAAGCGAGCTATGGCAAAATGTTAAGAGACCTTTTTTGTAGAGAATTAAGTTTCCTACTTTCCTTGTTCTATGATATTTTTTGATCAGATGCGTAGTTCTCGAGATATATCAAGATATTCAAAAGTTTCGAAGCCGCACCAACATAATAGAGATACAGAAACACCGTGGCCCCTTTCTTTGAGATAACTCTGCACTATTGCGAGCTGCAAATGCCACTTACAGCTTAGCTGTGCAGAAGAAGAACAACAAGAATAAGAAATATCTCGAAATATGTCCGTCAGGCCCCTTCCCTTGAGATAAATCTGCAAATATCTCGGAAACGAAGCGAGCTATGGCAAAATGTTGAGAGACCTTTTTTGTAGAGAATTAAGTTTCCTACTTTTTATGTTCTATGATATTTTTTGATCAGATGCGTAGTTCTCGAGATATATCAAGATATTCAAAAGTTTCGAAGCCGCACCAATATAATAGAGATACAGAAACACCGTGGCCCCTTTCTTTGAGATAACTCTGCACTATTGCGAGCTGCAAATGCCACTTACAGCTTAGCTGTGCAGAAGAAGAACAACAAGAATAAGAAATATCTCGAAATATGTCCGTCAGGCCCCTTCCCTTGAGATAAATCTGCAAATATCTCGGAAACGAAGCGAGCTATGGCAAAATGTTGAGAGACCTTTTTTGTAGAGAATTATGTTTGCTACAAGTTATGTTCTATGATATTTTTTGATCAGAAGCGTAGTTTTCGAGATATATCGAGATATTTAAAAGTTCCGAAGCTGCACCAACCTAATAGAGGTACAGAAACACCGTGGCCTCTTTCTTTGAGATAACTCTGCACTATTGCGAGCTGCAAATGCCACTTCCAGCTTAGCTGTGCAGAAGAAGAACAAGAAGAATAAGAAATATTTCGAAATATGTCCGTCAGGCCCCTTCCCTTGAGATAAATCTGCAAATATCTCGGAAACGAAGCGAGCTATGGCAAAATGTTAGGAGACCTTTTTTGTAGAGAATTAGGTTTCCTACTTTTTATGTTCTATGATATTTTTTGATCAGATGCGTAGTTCTCGAGATATATCAAGATATTTAAAAGTTCCGATGCTGCACCAACATAATAGAGGTACAGAAACACCGTGGCCTCTTTCTTTGAGATAACTCTGCACTATTGCGAGCTGCAAATGCCACTTCCAGCTTAGCTGTGCAGAAGAAGAACAACAAAAAGAAGAAATATCTCGAAATATGTCCGTCAGGCCCCTTCCCTTGAGATATATCTGCAAATATCTCGGAAACGAAGCGAGCTATGGCAAAATGGTTAGAGATCTTTTTTGTACAGAATTATGTTTCCTACAAGTTATGTTCTATGATATTTTTTGATCAGAAGCGTAGTTTTCGAGATATATCGAGATATTTAAAAGTTCCGAAGCCGCACCAACATAATAGAGATACAGAAACACCGTGGCCCCTCTCTTTGAGATAACTCTGCAATATTGCGAGCTGGAAATGCCAGTTCCAGTTTAGCTGTGCAGAAGAAGAACAACAAGAAGAAGAAATATCTCGAAATATGTCCGTCAGGCCCCTTCCCTTGAGATAAATCTGCATATATCTCGGAAACCAAGCGAGCTATGGCAAAATGTTAAGAGACCTTTTTTGTAGAGAATTATGTTTCCTACTTTTTATGTTCTATGATATTTTTTGATCAGATGCGTAGTTCTCGAGATATATCAAGATATTTAAAAGTTCCGAAGCCGCACCAACATAATAGAGATACAGAAACACCGTGGCCCCTTTCTTTGAGATAACTCTGCACTAGTGCGAGCCGCAAATGCCACTTCCAGCTTAGCTGCGCAGAAGAAGAACAACAAGAAGAAGAAATATCTCGAAATATGTCCGTTGGGCCCCTTCCCTTGAGATAAATGTGCAAATATCTCGGAAACGAAGCGAGCTATGGCAAAATGTTGAGAGACCTTTTTTGTAGAGAATTAAGTTTCCTACTATTTATCTTCTATGATATTTTTTGATCAGATGCGTAGTTCTCGAGATATATCAAGATATTTAAAAGTTTCGAAGCCGCACCAACATAATAGAGATACAGAAACACCGTGGCCCCTTTCTTTGAGATAACTCCGCACTATTGCGACCTGCAAATGCCACTTCCAGCCTCGCTGTGCAGAAGAAGAACAACAAGAAGAAGAAATATCTCGAAATATGCCCGTCAGGCCCCTTCCCTTGAGATAAATCTGCAAATATCTCGGAAACGAAGCGAGCTATGGCAAAATGTTAAGAGACCTTATTTGTAGAGAATTAAGTTTCCTACTTTTTATGTTCTATGATATTTTTTGATCAGATGCGTAGTTCTCGAGATATATCAAGATATTTAAAAGTTCCGAAGCTGCACCAACCTAATAGAGGTACAGAAACACCGTGGCCTCTTTCTTTGAGATAACTCTGCACTATTGCGAGCTGCAAATGCCACTTCCAGCTTAGCTGTGCAGAAGAAGAACAAGAAGAATAAGAAATATTTCGAAATATGTCCGTCAGGCCCCTTCCCTTGAGATAAATCTGCAAATATCTCGGAAACGAAGCGAGCTATGGCAAAATGTTAAGATACCTTTTTTGTAGAGAATTAGGTTTCCTACTTTTTATGTTCTATGATATTTTTTGATCAGATGCGTAGTTCTCGAGATATATCAAGATATTTAAAAGTTCCGAAGCTGCACCAACATAATAGAGGTACAGAAACACCGTGGCCTCTTTCTTTGAGATAACTCTGCACTATTGCGAGCTGCAAATGCCACTTCCAGCTTAGCTGTGCAGAAGAAGAACAACAAGAAGAAGAAATGTCTCGAAATATGTCCGTCAGGCCCCTTCCCTTGAGATAAATCTGCAAATATCTCGGAAACGAAGCGAGCTATGGCAAAATGTTAAGAGACCTTTTTTGTAGAGAATTAAGTTTCCTACTTTCCTTGTTCTATGATATTTTTTGATCAGATGCGTAGTTCTCGAGATATATCAAGATATTCAAAAGCTTCGAAGCCGCACCAACATAATAGAGATACAGAAACACCGTGGCCCCTTTCTTTGAGATAACTCTGCACTATTGCGAGCTGCAAATGCCACTTACAGCTTAGCTGTGCAGAAGAAGAACAACAAGAATAAGAAATATCTCGAAATATGTCCGTCAGGCCCCTTCCCTTGAGATAAATCTGCAAATATCTCGGAAACGAAGCGAGCTATGGCAAAATGTTAAGAGACCTTTTTTGTAGAGAATTAAGTTTCCTACTTTTTATGTTCTATGATATTTTTTGATCAGATGCGTAGTTCTCGAGATATATCAAGATATTCAAAAGTTTCGAAGCCGCACCAATATAATAGAGATACAGAAACACCGTGGCCCCTTTCTTTGAGATAACTCTGCACTATTGCGAGCTGCAAATGCCACTTACAGCTTAGCTGTGCAGAAGAAGAACAACAAGAATAAGAAATATCTCGAAATATGTCCGTCAGGCCCCTTCCCTTGAGATAAATCTGCAAATATCTCGGAAACGAAGCGAGCTATGGCAAAATGTTGAGAGACCTTTTTTGTAGAGAATTATGTTTGCTACAAGTTATGTTCTATGATATTTTTTGATCAGAAGCGTAGTTTTCGAGATATATCGAGATATTTAAAAGTTCCGAAGCCGCACCAACATAATAGAGATACAGAAACACCGTGGCCCCTTTCTTTGAGATAACTCTGCACTATTGCGAGCTGCAAATGCCACTTCCAGCTTAGCTGTGCAGAAGAAGAACAACAAGAAGAAGAAATATCTCGAAATATGTCCGTCAGGCCCCTTCCCTTGAGATATATCTGCAAATATCTCGGAAACGAAACGAGCTATGGCAAAATGTTAAGAGACCTTTTTTGTAGAGAATTATGTTTCCTACAATTTATGTTCTATGATATTTTTTGATCAGAAGCGTAGTTTTCGAGATATATCGAGATATTTAAAATATCCGAAGCCGCAGCAAACATAATAGAGATACAGAAACACCGTGGCCCCTTTCTTTGAGATAACTCTGCACTAGTGAGAGCCGCAAATGCCGCTTCCAGCTTAGCTGTGCAGAAGAAGAACAACAAGAAGAAGAAATATCTCGAAATATGTCCGTCAGGCCCCTTCCCTTGAGATAAATCTGCATATATCTCGGAAACGAAGCGAGCTATGGCAAAATCTTTAGAGACCTTTTTTGTAGACAATTATGTTTCCTACAAGTTATGTTCTATGATATTTTTTGATCAGAAGCGTAGTTTTCGAGATATATCGAGATATTTAAAAGTTCCGAAGCCGCACCAACATAATAGAGATACAGAAACACAGTGGCCCCTTTCTTTGAGATAACTCTGCACTAGTGCGAGCCGCAAATGCCACTTCCAGCTTAGCTGTACAGAAGAAGAACAACAAGAAGAAGAAATATCTCGAAATATGTCCGTCAGGCCCCTTCCCTCGAGATAAATCTGCAAATATCTCGGAAACGAAGCGAGCTATGGCAAAATGTTAAGAGACCTTTTTTGTAGAGAATTAAGTTTCCTACTTTCTATGTTCTATGATATTTTTTGATCAGATGCGTAGTTCTCGAGATATATCAAGATATTTAAAAGTTCCGAAGCCGCACAAACATAATAGAGATACAGAAACACCGTGGCCCCTTTCTTTGAGATAACTCTGCGCTATTGCGAGCTGGAAATGCCACTTCCAGCTTAGCTGTGCAGAAGAAGAACAACAAGAAGAAGAAATATCTCGAAATATGTCCGTCAGGCCCCTTCCCTTGAGATAAATCTGCAAATATCTCGGAAACGAAGCGAGCTATGGCAAAATGTTAAGAGACCTTTTTTGTAGAGAATTAAGTTTCCTACTTTTTATCTTCTATGATATTTTTTGATCAGATGCGTAGTTCTCGAGATATATCAAGATATTTAAAAGTTCCGAAGCCGCACAAACATAATAGAGATACAGAAACACCGTGGCCCCTTTCTTTGAGATAACTCTGCGCTATTGCGAGCTGCAAATGCCACTTCCAGCTTAGCTGTGCAGAAGAAGAACAACAAGAAGAAGAAATATCTCGAAATATGTCCGTCAGGCCCCTTCCCTTGAGATAAATCTGCAAATATCTCGGAAACGAAGCGAGCTATGGCAAAATGTTAAGAGACCTTTTTTGTAGAGAATTAAGTTTCCTACTTTTTATCTTCTATGATATTTTTTGATCAGATGCGTAGTTCTCGAGATATATCAAGATATTTCAAAGTTCCGAAGCCGCACCAACATAATAGAGATACAGAAACACCGTGGCCCCTTTCTTTGAGACAACTCTGCACTATTGCGAGCTGCAAATGCCACTTCCAGCTTAGCTGTGCAGAAGAAGAACAACAAGAAGAAGAAATATCTCGAAATATGTCCGTCAGGACCCTTCCCTTGAGATAAATCTGCAAATATCTCGGAAACGAAGCGAGCTATGGCAAAACCTTGAGAGACCTTTTTTGTAGAGAATTATGTTTCCTACAATATGCGTTCTATGATGTTTTTTGATCAGGAGCGTAGTTTTCGAGATATAACGAGATATTTAAAAGTTCCGAAGCCGCACCAACATAATAGAGATACAGAAACACCGTGGCCCCTTTCTTTGAGATAACTCTGCACCAATGCGAGCCGCAAATGCCGCTTCCAGCTTAGCTGTGCAGAAGAAGAACAACAAGAAGAAGAAATATCTCGAAATATGTCCGTCAGGCCCCTTCCCTCGAGATAAATCTGCAAATATCTCGGAAACGAAGCGAGCTATGGCAAAATGCTAAGAGACCTTTTTTGTAGAGAATTAAGTTTCCTACTTTTTATGCTCTATGATATTTTTTGATCAGATGCGTAGTTCTCGAGATATATCAAGATATTTAAAAGTTCCGAAGCCGCACCAACATAATAGAGATACAGAAACACCGTGGCCCCTTTCTTTGAGATAACTCTGCACTATTGCGAGCTGCAAATGCCACTTCCAGCTTAGCTGTGCAGAAGAAGAACAACAAGAAGAAGAAATATCTCGAAATATGTCCGTCAGGCCCCTTCCCTTGAGATAAATCTGCAAATATCTGGGAAACGAAGCGAGCTATGGCAAAATGTTAAGAGACCTTTTCTGTAGAGAATTATGTTCCCTACAATTTACGTTCTATGATATTTTTTGATCAGAAGCGTGATTTTCGAGATATATCGAGATATTTAAAAGATCCGAAGCCGCACCAACATAATAGAGATACAGAAACACCGTGGCCCCTTTCTTTGAGGTAACTCTGCACTATTGCGAGCTGCAAATGCCACTTCCAGCTTAGCTGTGCAGAAGAAGAACAACAAGAAGAAGAAATATTTCGAAATATGTCCGTCAGGCCCCTTCCCTTGAGATAAATCTGCAAATATCTCGGAAACGAAGTGATCTACGGCAAAATGTTAAGAGACCTTTTTTGTAGAAAATTAGGTTTCCTACTTTTTATGTTCTATGATATTTTTTGATCAGATGCGTAGTTTTCGAGATATATCAAGATATTTAAAAGTTCCGAAGCCGCTCCAACATAATAGAGATTCAGAAACACCGTGGCCCCTTTCTTTGAGTTAACTCTGCACTATTGCGAGCTGCAAATGCCACTTCCAGCTTAGCTGTGCAGAAGAAGAACAACAAGAAGAAGAAATATCTCGAAATATGTCCGCCAGGCCCCTTCCCTTGAGATAAATCTGCAAATATCTCGGAAACGAAGCGAGCTATGGCAAAATGTTAAGAGACCTTTTTTGTAGAGAATTAAGTTTCCTACTTTATATGTTCTATGATATTTTTTGATCGGATGCGTAGTTCTCGAGATATATCAAGATATTTAAAAGTTCCGAAGCCGCACCAACATAATAGAGATACAGAAACACCGTGGCCCCTTTCTTTGAGATAACTCTGCACTATTGCGAGCTGGAAATGCCACTTCCAGTTTAGCTGTGCAGAAGAAGAACAACAAGAAGAAGAAACATCCCGAAATATGTCCGTCAGGACGCTTCCCTTGAGATAAATCTGCAAATATCTCGGAAACGAAGCGAGCTATGGTAAAATGTTAAGAGACCTTTTTTGTAGAGAATTATGTTTCCTACAATTTATGTTCTATGATATTTTTTGATCGGAAGCGTAGTTTTCGAGATATATCGAGATATTTAAAAGTTCCAAAGCCGCACCAACATAATAGAGATACAGAAACACCGTGGCCCCTTTCTTCGGGATAACTCTGCACTATTGCGAGCTGGAAATGCCACTTCCAGTTTAGCTGTGCAGAAGAAGAACAACAAGACGAAGAAATATCTCGAAATATGTCCGTCAGGCCCCTTCCCTTGAGATCAATCTGCAAATATCTCGGAAACGAAGCGAGCTATGGCAAAATGTTAAGAGACCTTTTTTGTAGAGAATTAAGTTTCCTACTTTTTATGCTCTATGATATTTTTTGATCAGATGCGTGGTTCTCGAGATATATCCAGATATTTAAAAGTTCCGAAGCGGCACCAACATAATAGAGATACAGAAACACCGTGGCCCCTTTCTTTGAGGTAACTCTGCACTATTGCGAGCTGCAAATGCCACTTCCAGCTTAGCTGTGCAGAAGAAGAACAACAAGAAGAAGAAATATCTCGAAATATGTCCGTCAGGCCCCTTCCCTTGAGATAAATCTGCAAATATCTCGGAAACGAAGCGAGCTATGGCAAAATGTTGAGAGACCTTTTTTGTAGAGAATTAAGTTTCCCACTTTTTATGTTCCATGATATTTTTTGATCAGATGCGTAGTTCTCGAGATATATCAAGATATTTAAAAGTTCCGAAGCCGCACCAACATAATAGAGATACAGAAACACTGTGGCCCCTTTCTTTGAGATAACTCTGCACTACTGCGAGCTGCAAATGCCACTTCCAGCTTAGCTGTGCAGAAGAAGAACAACAAGAAGAAGAAATATCTCGAAATATGTCCGTCAGGCCCCTTCCCTTGAGATAAATCTGCAAATATCTCGGAAACGAAGCGAGCTATGGCAAAATGTTAAGAGACGTTTTTTGTAGAGAATTATGTTTCCCACAATTTATGTTCTATGATATTTTTTGATCAGAAGCGTAGTTTTCGAGATATATCGAGATATTTAAAAGTTCCGTAGCCGCACCAACATAATAGAGATACAGAAACACCGTGGCCCCTTTCTTTGAGATAACTCTGCACTAGTGCGAGCCGCAAATGCCACTTCCAGCTTAGCTGTGCAGAAGAAGAACAACAAGAAGAAGAAATATCTCGAAATATGTCCGTCAGGCCCCTTCCCTTGAGATAAATCTGCAAATATCTCGGAAACGAAGCGAGCTATGGCAAAATGTTAAGCGACCTTTTTTGTAGAGAATTAAGTTTCCTACTTTTTATGTTCTATGATATTTATTGATCAGATGCGTAGTTCTCGAGATATATCGAGATATTTAAAAGTTCCGAAGCCGCACCAACATAATAGAGATACAGAAACACCGTGGCCCCTTTCTTTGAGATAACTCTGCACTATTGCGAGCTGGAAATGCCACTTCCGGTTTAGCTGTGCAGAAGAAGAACAACAAGAAGAAGAAATATCTCGAAATATGTCCGTCAGGCCCCTTCCCTTGAGATAAATCTGCAAATATCTCGGAAACGAAGCGAGCTATGGCAAAATGTTAAGAGACCTTTTTTGTAGAGAATTAAGTTTCCTACTTTTTATGTTCTACGATATTTTTTGATCAGATGCGTAGTTCTCGAGATATATCAAGATATTTAAAAGTTCCGAAGCCGCACCAACATAATAGAGATACAGAAACACCGTGGCCCCTTTCTTTGAGATAACTCTGCACTATTGCGAGCTGTAAATGCCACTTCCAGCTTAGCTGTGCAGAAGAAGATCAACAAGAAGAAGAAATATCTCGAAATATGTGCGTCAGGCCCCTTCCCTTGAGATAAATCTGCAAATATCTCGGAAACGAAGCGAGCTATGGCAAAATGTTAAGAGACCTTTTTTGTAGAGAATTATGTTTCCTAGAAGCTATGTTCTATGATATTTTTTGATCAGAAGCGTAGTTTTCGAGATATATCGGGATATTTAAAAGTTCCGAAGCCGCACCAACATAATAGAGATACAGAAACACCGTGGCCCCTTTCTTTGAGATAACTCTGCACTATTGCGAGTTGGAAATGCCACTTCCAGTTTAGCTGTGCAGAAGAAGAACAACAAGAAGAAGAAATATCTCGAAATATGTCCGTCAGGCCCCTTCCCTTGAGATAAATCTGCAAATATCTCGGAAACGAAGCGAGCTATGGCAAAATGTTAAGAGACATTTTTTGTAGAGAATTAAGTTTCCTACTTTTTATGTTCTATGATATTTTTTGATCAGATGCGTAGTTCTCGAGATATATCAAGATATTTAAAAGTTCCGAAGCCGCACCAACATAATAGAGATACAGAAACACCGTGGCCCCTTTCTTTGAGATAACTCTGCACTATTGCGAGCTGTAAATGCCACTTCCAGCTTAGCTGTGCAGAAGAAGAACAACAAGAAGAAGAAACATCTCGAAATATGTCCGTCAGGCCCCTTCCCTTGAGATAAATCTGCAAATATCTCGGAAACGAAGCGAGCTATGGCAAAATGTTAAGAGACGTTTTTTGTAGAGAATTATGTTTCCTACAATTTATGTTCTATGATATTTTTTGATCAGAAGCGTAGTTTTCGAGATATATCGAGATATTTAAAAGTTCCGAAGCCGCACCAACATCATAGAGATACAGAAACACCGTGGCCCCTTTCTCTGAGATAACTCTGCCCTATTGCGAGCTGTAAATGCCACTTCCTGCTTAGCTGTGCACAAGAAGAACAACAAGAAGAAGAAATATCTCGAAATATGTCCTTCAGGCCCGTTCCTTTGAGCTGAATCTGCAAATATCTCGGAAACAAAGCGAGCTATGGCAAAATGTTAAGAGACGTTTTTTGTAGAGAATTATGTTTTCTACAATTTATGTTCTATGATATTTTTTGCTCAGAAGCGTAGTTTTCGAGATATATCGAGATATTTAAAAGTTCCGAAGCCGCACCAACATAATAGAGATTCAGAAACACTGTGGCCCCTTTCTTTGAGATAACTCTGCACTAGTGCGAGCGGCAAATTCCACTTCTAGCTTAGCTGTGCAGAAGAAGAACAACAAGAAGAAGAAATATCTCGAAATATGTCCGTCAGGCCCCTTCCCTCGAGATAAATCTGCAAATATCTCGGAAACGAAGCGAGCTATGGCAAAATGTTCAGAGACCTTTTTTGCAGAGAATTAAGTTTCCTACTTTTTATGTTCTATGATATTTTTTGATCAGATGCGTAGTTCTCGAGATATATCAAGATATTAAAAAGTTCCGAAGCCGCACCAACATAATAGAGATACAGAAACACCGTGGCCCCTTTCTTTGAGATAACTGTGCACTATTGCGAGCTGGAAATGCCACTTCCAGCTTAGCTGTGCAGAAGAAGATCAACAAGAAGAAGAAATATCTCGAAATATGTGCGTCAGGCCCCTTCCCTTGAGATAAATCTGCAAATATCTCGGAAACGAAGCGAGCTATGGCAAAATGTTAAGAGACGTTTTTTGTAGAGAATTATGTTTCCTACAATTTATGTTCTATGATATTTTTTGATCAGAAGCGTAGTTTTCGAGATATATCGAGATATTTAAAAGTTCCGAAGCCGCACCAACATCATAGAGATACAGAAACACCGTGGCCGCTTTCTCTGAGATAACTCTGCCCTATTGCGAGCTGTAAATGCCACTTCCTGCTTAGCTGTGCACAAGAAGAACAACAAGAAGAAGAAATATCTCGAAATATGTCCTTCAGGCCCGTTCCTTTGAGCTGAATCTGCAAATATCTCGGAAACAAAGCGAGCTATGGCAAAATGTTAAGAGACGTTTTTTGTAGAGAATTATGTTTTCTACAATTTATGTTCTATGATATTTTTTGCTCAGAAGCGTAGTTTTCGAGATATATCGAGATATTTAAAAGTTCCGAAGCCGCACCAACATAATAGAGATTCAGAAACACCGTGGCCCCTTTCTTTGAGATAACTCTGCACTAGTGCGAGCGGCAAATTCCACTTCCAGCTTAGCTGTGCAGAAGAAGAACAACAAGAAGAAGAAATATCTCGAAATATGTCCGTCAGGCCCCTTCCCTCGAGATAAATCTGCAAATATCTCGGAAACGAAGCGAGCTATGGCAAAACGTTCAGCGACCTTTTTTGCAGAGAATTAAGTTTCCTACTTTTTATGTTCTATGATATTTTTTGATCAGATGCGTAGTTCTCGAGATATATCAAGATATTAAAAAGTTCCGAAGCCGCACCCACATAATAGAGATACAGAAACACCGTGGCCCCTTTCTTTGAGATAACTCTGCACTATTGCGAGCTGTAAATGCCACTTCCAGCTTAGCTGTGCAGAAGAAGAACAACAAGAAGAAGAAATATCTCGAAATATGTGCGTCAGGCCCCTTCCCTTGAGATAAATCTGCAAATATCTCGGAAACGAAGCGAGCTATGGCAAAATGTTAAGAGACCTTTTTTGTAAAGAATTAAGTTTCCTACTTTTTAGGTTCTATGATATTTTCTGATCAGAAGCGTAGTTCTCGAGATATATCGAGATATTTAAAAGTTCCGAAGCCGCACCAACATCATAGAGATACAGAAACACCGTGGCCCCTTTCTTTGAGATAACTCTGCCCTATTGCGAGCTGTGAATGCCACTTCCAGCTTAGCTGTGCAGAAGAAGAACAACAAGAAGAAGAAATATCTCGAAATATATCCGTCAGGCCCCTTCCCTTGAGATAAATCTGCAAATATCTCGGAAACGAAGCGAGCTATGGCAAAATGTTAAGAGACCTTTTTTGTAGAGAATTATGTTTCCTACAACTTATGTTCTATGATATTCTTTGATCAGAAGCGTAGGTTTCGAGATATATCGAGATATTTAAAAGTTCCGAAGTCGCACCAACATAATAGAGATACAGAAACACCGTGGCCCCTTTGTTTGAGATAACTCTGCACTAGTGCGAGCTGCAAATGCCACTTCCAGCTTAGCTGTGCAGAAGAAGAACAACAAGAAGAAGAAATATCTCGAAATATGTCCGTCAGGCCCCTTCCCTTGAGATACATCTGCAAATATCTCGGAAACGAAGCGAGCTATGGCAAAATGTTAAGAGACCTTTTTTGTAGACAATTAAGTTTCCTACTTTTTATGTTCTATGATATTTTTTGATCAGATGCGTAGTTCTCGAGATATATCATGATATTTAAAAGTTCCGAAGCCGCACCAACATAATAGAGATTCAGAAACACCGTGGCCCCTTTCTTTGAGAGAACTCTGCACTATTGCGAGCTGTAAATGCCACTTCCAGCTCAGCTGTGCAGAAGAAGAACAACAAGAAGAAGAAATATCTCGAAATATGTGCGTCAGGCCCCTTCCCTTGAGATAAATCTGCAAATATCTCGGAAACGAAGCGAGCTATGGCAAAATGTTAAGAGACCTTTTTTGTAAAGAATTAAGTTTCCTACTTTTTATGTTCTATGATATTTTTTGATCAGATGCGTTGTTCTCGAGATATATCAAGATATTTAAAAGTTCCGAAGCCGCACCAACATAATAGAGATACAGAAACACCGTGGCCCCTTTCTTTGAGATAACTCTGCACTATTGCGAGTTGGAAATGCCACTTCCAGTTTAGCTGTGCAGAAGAAGAACAACAAGAAGAAGAAATATCTCGAAATATTTCCGTCAGGCCCCTTCCCTTGAGATAAATCTGCAAATATCTCGGAAACGAAGCGAGCTATGGCAAAATGTTGAGAGACCTTTTTTGTAGAGAATTAAGTTTCCTACTTTTTATGTTCTATGATATTTTTTGATCAGATGCGAAGTTCTCGAGATATATCAAGATATTGTTGCGACGGTGAGAAGTTTCCGCTCTTTCGATGCATCGACTGCTTCTTGATGTATCGAAAGAGCCATCGACTGCTCCATCCGAAGCTGTCAACGAATCACGATGTGAAGCTATTCCAAGTTTCGAGCGGAAACACGTCACCGGATGCTTGAGGTCTCTTAGACAACCGCGCGGCTTTTGATAATCAGAATGTTTCGGGAACCCGACCTGTACGGATCTATTGCTTAAGAACTCCTTTGTAATCGAAATATAGACAGTCTAGTTTGCTTCGTCTCTATTTATTTTACGATGGAAAGTGTTAGCTGCACTCCCCGGCGCAACAATATTTAAAAGTTCCGAAGCCGCACCAACATAATAGAGATACAGAAACACCGTGGCCCCTTTCTTTGAGATAACTCTGCACTATTGCGAGCTGGAAATGCCACTTCCAGTTTAGCTGTGCAGAAGAAGAACAACAAGAAGAAGAAATATCTCGAAATATGTCCGTCAGGCCCGTTCCTTTGAGCTGAATCTGCAAATATCTCGGAAACGAAACGAGCTATGGCAAAATCTTAAGAGACCTTTTTTGTAGAGAATTATGTTTCCTACAATTTATGTTCTATGATATTTTTTGATCAGAAGCGTAGTTTTCGAGATATATCGAGATATTTAAAAGTTCCGAAGCCGCACCAACATAATAGAGATACAGAAACACCGTGGCCCCTTTCTTTGAGATAACTCTGCACTAGTGCGAGCCGCAAATGCCACTTCCAGCTTAGCTGTGCAGAAGAAGAACAACAAGAAGAAGAAATATCTCGAAATATGTCCGTCAGGCCCCTTCCCTTGAGATAAATCTGCAAATATCTCGGAAACGAAGCGAGCTATGGCAAAATGTTAAGAGACCTTTTTTGTAGAGAATTATGTTTCCTACAATTTATGTTCTATGATATTTTTTGATCAGAAGCGTAGTTTTCGAGATATATCGAGATATTTAAAAGTTCCGAAGCCGCACCAACATAATAGAGATACAGAAACACCGTGGCCCCTTTCTTTGAGATAACTCTGCACTATTGCGAGCTGCAAATGCCACTTCCAGCTTAGCTGTGCAGAAGAAGAACAACAAGAAGAAGAAATATCTCGAAATATGTCCGTCCGGCCCCTTCCCTTGAGATAAATCTGCAAATATCTCGAAAACGAAGCGAGCTATGGCAAAATGTTAAGAGACCTTTTTTGTAGAGAATTAAGTTTCCTACTTTTTATGTTCTATGATATTTTTTGATCAGATACGTAGTTCTCGAGATATATCGAGATATTTAAAAGTTCCGAAGCCGCACCAACATAATAGAGATACAGAAACACCGTGGCCCCTTTCTTTGAGATAACTCTGCACTATTGCGAGCTGTAAATGCCACTTCCAGCTTAGCTGTGCAGAAGAAGAACAACAAGAAGAAGAAATATCTCGAAATATGTCCGTCAGGCCCCTTCCCTTGAGATAAATCTGCAAATATCTCGGAAACGAAGCGAGCTATGGCAAAATGTTAAGAGACGTTTTTTGTAGAGAATTATGTTTCCTACAATTTATGTTCTATGATATTTTTTGATCAGAAGCGTAGTTTTCGAGATATATCGAGATATTTAAAAGTTCCGAAGCCACACCAACATCATAGAGATACAGAAACACCGTGGCCCCTTTCTTTGAGATAACTCTGCCCTATTGCGAGCTGTAAATGCCACTTCCAGCTTAGCTGTGCAGAAGAAGAACAACAAGAAGAAGAAATATCTCGAAATATGTCCGTCAGGCCCCTTCCCTTGAGACAAATCTGCAAATATCTCGAAAACCAAGCGAGCTATGGCAAAATGTTAGGAGACCTATTTTGTAGAGAATTAAGTTTCCTACTTTTTATGTTCTATGATATTTTTTGATCAGATGCGTAGTTCTCGAGATATATCGAGATATTTAAAAGTTCCGAAGCCGCACCAACATCATAGAGATACAGAAACACCGTGGCCCCTTTCTTTGAGATAACTCTGCCCTATTGCGAGCTGTAAATGCCACTTCCAGCTTAGCTGTGCAGAAGAAGAACAACAAGAAGAAGAAATATCTCGAAATATGTCCGTCAGGCCCCTTCCCTTGAGACAAATCTGCAAATATCTCGAAAACCAAGCGAGCTATGGCAAAATGTTAGGAGACCTTTTTTGTAGAGAATTAAGTTTCCTACTTTTTATGTTCTATGATATTTTTTGATCAGATGCGTAGTTCTCGAGATATATCGAGATATTTAAAAGTTCCGAAGCCGCACCAACATAATAGAGATACAGAAACACCGTGGCCCCTCTCTTTGAGATAACTCTGCCCTATTGCGAGCTGTAAATGCCACTTCCAGCTTAGCTGTGCAGAAGAAGAACAACAAGAAGAAGAAATATCTCGAAATATGTCCGTCAGGCCCCTTCTCTTGATATATATCTGCAAATATCTCGGAAACGAAGCGAGCTATGGCAAAATGTTAAGAGACCTTTTTTGTAGAGAATCATGTTTCCTACAATTTATGTTCTATGATATTCTTTGATCAGAAGCGTAGTTTTCGAGATATATCGAGATATTTAAAAGTTCCGAAGCCGCACCAACATAATAGAGATACAGAAACACCGTGGCCCCTTTCTTTGAGATAACTCTGCACTAGTGCGAGCCGCAAATGCCACTTCCAGCTTAGCTGTGCAGAAGAAGAACAACAAGAAGAAGAAATATCTCGAAATATGTCCGTCAGGCCCCTTCCCTTGAGATACATCTGCAAATATCTCGGAAAGGAAGCGAGCTATGGCAAAATGTTAAGAGACCTTTTTTGTAGACAATTAAGTTTCCTACTTTTTATGTTCTATGATATTTTTTGATCAGATGCGTAGTTCTCGAGATATATCAAGATATTTAAAAGTTCCGAAGCCGCACCAACATAATAGAGATACAGAAACACCGTGGCCCCTTTCTTTGAGATAACTCTGCACTATTGCGAGCTGCAAATGCCACTTCCAGCTTAGCTGTGCAGAAGAAGAACAACAAGAAGAAGAAATATCTCGAAATATGTCCGTCAGGCCCCTTCCCTTGAGATAAATCTGCAAATATCTCGGAAACGAAGCGAGCTATGGCAAAATGTTAAGAGACGTTTTTTGTAGAGAATTATGTTTCCTACAATTTATGTTCTATGATATTTTTTGATCAGAAGCGTAGTTTTCGAGATATATCGAGATATTTAAAAGTTCCGAAGCCGCACCAACATCATAGAGATACAGAAACACCGTGGCCCCTTTCTTTGAGATAACTCTGCCCTATTGCGAGCTGTAAATGCCACTTCCAGCTTAGCTGTGCAGAAGAAGAACAACAAGAAGAAGAAATATCTCGAAATATGTCCGTCAGGCCCCTTCCCTTGAGACAAATCTGCAAATATCTCGAAAACCAAGCGAGCTATGGCAAAATGTTAGGAGACCTTTTTTGTAGAGAATTAAGTTTCCTACTTTTTATGTTCTATGATATTTTTTGATCAGATGCGTAGTTCTCGAGATATATCGAGATATTTAAAAGTTCCGAAGCCGCACCAACATAATAGAGATACAGAAACACCGTGGCCCCTCTCTTTGAGATAACTCTGCCCTATTGCGAGCTGTAAATGCCACTTCCAGCTTAGCTGTGCAGAAGAAGAACAACAAGAAGAAGAAATATCTCGAAATATGTCCGTCAGGCCCCTTCTCTTGATATATATCTGCAAATATCTCGGAAAGGAAGCGAGCTATGGCAAAATGTTAAGAGACCTTTTTTGTAGAGAATCATGTTTCCTACAATTTATGTTCTATGATATTTTTTGATCAGATGCGTAGTTCTCGAGATATATCAAGATATTTAAAAGTTCCGAAGCCGCACCAACATAATAGAGATACAGAAACACCGTGGCCCCTTTCTTTGAGATAACTCTGCACTATTGCGAGCTGCAAATGCCACTTCCAGCTTAGCTGTGCAGAAGAAGAACAACAAGAAGAAGAAATATCTCGAAATATGTCCGTCAGGCCCCTTCCCTTGAGATAAATCTGCAAATATCTCGGAAACGAAGCGAGCTATGGCAAAATGTTAAGAGACGTTTTTTGTAGAGAATTATGTTTCCTACAATTTATGTTCTATGATATTTTTTGATCAGAAGCGTAGTTTTCGAGATATATCGAGATATTTAAAAGTTCCGAAGCCGCACCAACATAATAGAGATTCAGAAACACCGTGGCCCCTTTCTTTGAGAGAACTCTGCACTATTGCGAGCTGTAAATGCCACTTCCAGCTTAGCTGTGCAGAAGAAGGACAACAAGAAGAAGAAATATCTCGAAATATGTGCGTCAGGCCCCTTCCCTTGAGATAAATCTGCAAATATCTCGGAAACGAAGCGAGCTATGGCAAAATGTTAAGAGACCTTTTTTGTAAAGAATTATGTTTCCTACTTTTTATGTTCTATGATATTTTTTGATCAGAAGCGTAGTTCTCGAGATATATCAAGATATTTAAAAGTTCCGAAGCCGCACCAACATAATAGAGATACACAAACACCGTGGCCCCTTCCTTTGAGATAACTCTGCACTACTGCGAGCTGGAAATGCCACTTCCAGTTTAGCTGTGCAGAAGAAGAACAACAAGAAGAAGAAATATCTCGCAATATGTCCGTCAGGCCCCTTCCCTTGAGATATATCTGCAAATATCTCGGAAACGAAACGAGCTATGGCAAAATCTTAAGAGACCTTTTTTGTAGAGAATTATGTTTCCTACAATTTATGTTCTATGATATTTTTTGATCAGAAGCGTAGTTTTCGAGATATATCGAGATATTTAAAAGTTCCGAAGCCGCACCAACATAATAGAGATACAGAAACACCGTGGCCCCTTTCTTTGAGATAACTCTGCACTATTGCGAGCTGCAAATGCCACTTCCAGCTTAGCTGCGCAGAAGAAGAACAACAAGAAGAAGAAATATCTCGAAATATGTGCGTCAGGCCCCTTCCCTTGAGATAAATCTGCAAATATCTCGGAAACGAAGCGAGCTATGGCAAAATGTTAAGAGACCTTTTTTGTAAAGAATTATGTTTCCTACTTTTTATGTTCTATGATATTTTTTGATCAGAAGCGTAGTTCTCGAGATATATCAAGATATTTAAAAGTTCCGAAGCCGCACCAACATAATAGAGATACACAAACACCGTGGCCCCTTCCTTTGAGATAACTCTGCACTACTGCGAGCTGGAAATGCCACTTCCAGTTTAGCTGTGCAGAAGAAGAACAACAAGAAGAAGGAATATCTCGCAATATGTCCGTCAGGCCCCTTCCCTTGAGATATATCTGCAAATATCTCGGAAACGAAACGACCTATGGCAAAATCTTAAGAGACCTTTTTTGTAGAGAATTATGTTTCCTACAATTTATGTTCTATGATATTTTTTGATCAGAAGCGTAGTTCTCGAGATATATCAAGATATTTAAAAGCTCCGAAGCTGCACCAACCTAATAGAGGTACAGAAACACCGTGGCCCCTTTCTTTGAGATAACTCTGCACTATTGCGAGCTGCAAATGCCACTTCCAGCCTAGCTGTGCAGAAGAAGAACAACAAGAAGAAGAAATATTTCGAAATATGTCCGTCAGGCCCCTTCCCTTGAGATAAATCTGCAAATATCTCGGAAACGAAGCGAGCTACGGCAAAATGTTAAGAGACCTTTTTTGTAGAAAATTAGGTTTCCTACTTTTTATGTTCTATGATATTTTTTGATCAGATGCGTAGTTCTCGAGATATATCAAGATATTTAAAAGTTCCGAAGCCGCACCAACATAATAGAGATACAGAAACACCGTGGCCCCTTTCTTTGAGATAACTCTGCACTATTGCGCGCTGCAAATGCCACTTCCAGCTTAGCTGTGCAGAAGAAGAACAACAAGAAGAAGAAATATCTCGAAATATGTCCGTCAGGCCCCTTCCCTTGAGATAAATCTGCAAATATCTCGGAAACGAAGCGAGCTATGGCAAAATGTTAAGAGACCTTATTTGTAGAGAATTAAGTTTCCTACTTTTTATGTTCTGTGATATTTTTTGATCAGATGCGTAGTTCTCGAGATATATCAAGATATTTAAAAGTTCCGAAGCCGCACCAACATAATAGAGATAGAGAAACACCGTGGCCCCTTTCTTTGAGATAACTCTGCACTATTGCGAGCTGCAAATGCCACTTCCAGCTTAGCTGTGCAGAAGAAGAACAACAAGAAGAAGAAATATCTCGAAATATGTCCGTCAGGCCCCTTCCCTTGAGATAAATCTGCAAATATCTCGGAAACGAAGAGAGCTATGGCAAAATGTTAAGAGACCTTTTTTGTAGAGAATTATGTTTCCTACAATTTACGTTCTATGCTATTTTTTGATCAGAAGCGTAGTTTTCGAGATATATCGAGATATTTAAAAGTTCCGAAGCCGCACCAACATAATAGAGATACAGAAACACCGTGGCCCCTTTCTTTGAGATAACTCTGCACTATTGCGACCTGCAAATGCCACTTCCAGATTAGCTGTGCAGAAGAAGAACAACAAGAAGAAGAAATATCTCGAAATATGTCCGTCAGGCCCCTTCCCTTGAGATAAATCTGCAAACATCTCGGAAACGAAGCGAGCTATGGCAAAATGTTGAGATACCTTTTTTGTAGAGAATTAAGTTTCCTACTTTTTATGTTCTATGATATTTTTTGATCAGATGCGTAATTCTCGAGATGTATCAAGATATTTAAAAGTTCCGAAGCTGCACCAACATAATAGAGGTACAGAAACACCGTGGCCTCTATCTTTGAGATAACTCTGCACTATTGCGAGCTGCAAATGCCACTTCCAGCTTAGCTGTGCAGAAGAAGAACAACAAGAATAAGAAATATTTCGAAATATGTCCGTCAGGCCACTTCCCTTGAGATAAATCTGCAAATATCTCGGAAACGAAGCGAGCTACGGCAAAATGTTAAGAGACCTTTTTTGTAGAAAATTAGGTTTCCTACTTTTTATGTTCTATGATATTTTTTGATCAGATGCGTAGTTCTCGAGATATATCAAGATATTTAAAAGTTCCGAAGCCGCACCAACATAATACAGATACAGAAACACCGTGGCCCCTTTCTTTGCGATAACTCTGCACTATTGCGAGCTGCAAATGCCACTTCGAGCTCAGCTGTGCAGAAGAAGAACAACAAGAAGAAGAAATATCTCGAAATATGTCCGTCAGACCCCTTCCCTTGAGATATATCTGCAAATATCTCGGAAACGAAGGGAGCTATGGCAAAATGTTAAGAGACCTTTTTTGTAGAGAATTATGTTTCCTACAATTTACGTTCTATGCTATTTTTTGATCAGAAGCGTAGTTTTCGAGATATATCGGGATATTTAAAAGTTCCGAAGCCGCACCAACATAATAGAGATACAGAAACACCGTGGCCCCTTTCTTTGAGATAACTCTGCACTATTGCGAGCTGCAAATGCCACTTCCAGCTTAGCTGTGCAGAAGAAGAACAACAAGAAGAAGAAATATCTCGAAATATGTCCGTCAGGCCCCTTCCCTTGAGATAAATCTGCAAATATCTCGGAAACGAAGAGAGCTATGGCAAAATGTTAAGAGACCTTTTTTGTAGAGAATTATGTTTCCTACAATTTACGTTCTATGCTATTTTTTGATCAGAAGCGTAGTTTTCGAGATATATCGAGATATTTAAAAGTTCCGCAGCCGCACCAACATAATAGAGATACAGAAACACCGTGGCCCCTTTCTTTGAGATAACTCTGCACTATTGCGACCTGCAAATGCCACTTCCAGATTAGCTGTGCAGAAGAAGAACAACAAGAAGAAGAAATATCTCGAAATATGTCCGTCAGGCCCCTTCCCTTGAGATAAATCTGCAAACATCTCGGAAACGAAGCGAGCTATGGCAAAATGTTGAAATACCTTTTTTGTAGAGAATTAAGTTTCCTACTTTTTATGTTCTATGATATTTTTTGATCAGATGCGTAATTCTCGAGATGTATCAAGATATTTAAAAGTTCCGAAGCTGCACCAACATAATAGAGGTACAGAAACACCGTGGCCTCTATCTTTGAGATAACTCTGCACTATTGCGAGCTGCAAATGCCACTTCCAGCTTAGCTGTGCAGAAGAAGAACAACAAGAATAAGAAATATTTCGAAATATGTCCGTCAGGCCACTTCCCTTGAGATAAATCTGCAAATATCTCGGAAACGAAGCGAGCTACGGCAAAATGTTAAGAGACCTTTTTTGTAGAAAATTAGGTTTCCTACTTTTTATGTTCTATGATATTTTTTGATCAGATGCGTAGTTCTCGAGATATATCAAGATATTTAAAAGTTCCGAAGCCGCACCAACATAATACAGATACAGAAACACCGTGGCCCCTTTCTTTGCGATAACTCTGCACTATTGCGAGCTGCAAATGCCACTTCGAGCTCAGCTGTGCAGAAGAAGAACAACAAGAAGAAGAAATATCTCGAAATATGTCCGTCAGACCCCTTCCCTTGAGATATATCTGCAAATATCTCGGAAACGAAGGGAGCTATGGCAAAATGTTAAGAGACCTTTTTTGTAGAGAATTATGTTTCCTACAATTTACGTTCTATGCTATTTTTTGATCAGAAGCGTAGTTTTCGAGATATATCGGGATATTTAAAAGTTCCGAAGCCGCACCAACATAATAGAGATACAGAAACACCGTGGCCCCTTTCTTTGAGATAACTCTGCACTATTGCGACCTGCAAATGCCACTTCCAGCTTAGCTGTGCCGAAGAAGAACAACAAGAAGAAGAAATATCTCGAAATATGTCCTTCAGGCCCCTTCCCTTGAGATAAATCTGCAAATATCTCGGAAACGAAGCGAGCTACGGCAAAATGCTAAGAGACCTTTTTTGTAGAGAATTAAGTGTCCTGCTTTTTATGTTCTATGATACTTTTTGATCAGATGCGTAGATCTCGAGATATATCAAGATATTTAAAAGTTCCGAAGCTGCACCAACATAATAGAGGTACAGAAACACCGTGGCCCCTTTCTTTGAGATAACTCTGCACTATTGCGACCTGCAAATGCCACTTCCAGCTTAGCTGTGCAGAAGAAGAACAACAAGAAGAAGAAATATCTCGAAATATGTCCGTTAGGCCCCTCCCCTTGAGATAAATCTGCAAATATCTCGGAAACGAAGCGAGCTATGGCAAAATGTTAAGAGACCCTTTTTGTAGAGAATTATGTTTCCTACAATTTACGTTCTATGATATTTTTTGATCAGAAGCGTAGTTTTCGAGATATATCGAGATATTTAAAAGTTCCGAAGCCGCACCAACATAATAGAGATACAGAAACACCGTGGCCCCTTTCTTTGAGATAACTCTGCACTATTGCGACCTGCAAATGCCACTTCCAGCTTAGCTGTGCAGAAGAAGAACAACAAGAAGAAGAAATATCTCGAAATATGTCCGTTAGGCCCCTCCCCTTGAGATAAATCTGCAAGTATCTCGGAAACGAAGCGAGCTATGGCAAAATGTTAAGAGACCTTTTTTGTAGAGAATTAAGTTTCCTACTTTTTATGTTCCATGATATTTTTTGATCAGATGAGTAGTTCTCGAGATATATCAAGATATTTAAAAGTTCCGAAGCCGCACCAACATAATAGAGATACAGAAACACCGTGGCCCCTTTCTTTGGGATAACTCTGCACTATTGCGACCCGCAAATGCCACTTCCAGCTTAGCTGTGCAGAAGAAGAACAACAAGAAGAAGAAATATCTCGAAATATGTCCTTCAGGCCCCTTCCCTTGAGATAAATCTGCAAATATCTCGGAAACGAAGCGAGCTACGGCAAAATGCTAAGAGACCTTTTTTGTAGAGAATTAAGTGTCCTGCTTTTTATGTTCTATGATACTTTTTGATCAGATGCGTAGATCTCGAGATATATCAAGATATTTAAAAGTTCCGAAGCTGCACCAACATAATAGAGGTACAGAAACACCGTGGCCCCTTTCTTTGAGATAACTCTGCACTATTGCGACCTGCAAATGCCACTTCCAGCTTAGCTGTGCAGAAGAAGAACAACAAGAAGAAGAAATATCTCGAAATATGTCCGTTAGGCCCCTCCCCTTGAGATAAATCTGCAAATATCTCGGAAACGAAGCGAGCTATGGCAAAATGTTAAGAGACCCTTTTTGTAGAGAATTATGTTTCCTACAATTTACGTTCTATGATATTTTTTGATCAGAAGCGTAGTTTTCGAGATATATCGGGATATTTAAAAGTTCCGAAGCCGCACCAACATAATAGAGATACAGAAACACCGTGGCCCCTTTCTTTGAGATAACTCTGCACTATTGCGACCTGCAAATGCCACTTCCAGCTTAGCTGTGCCGAAGAAGAACAACAAGAAGAAGAAATATCTCGAAATATGTCCTTCAGGCCCCTTCCCTTGAGATAAATCTGCAAATATCTCGGAAACGAAGCGAGCTACGGCAAAATGCTAAGAGACCTTTTTTGTAGAGAATTAAGTGTCCTGCTTTTTATGTTCTATGATACTTTTTGATCAGATGCGTAGATCTCGAGATATATCAAGATATTTAAAAGTTCCGAAGCTGCACCAACATAATAGAGGTACAGAAACACCGTGGCCCCTTTCTTTGGGATAACTCTGCACTAGTGCGAGCCGCAAATGCCACTTCCAGCTTAGCTGTGCAGAAGAAGAACAACAAGAAGAAGAAATATCTCGAAATATGTCCGTCAGGCCCCTTCCCTTGAGATAAATCTGCAAATATCTCGGAAACGAAGCGAGCTATGGCAAAATGTTAAGAGACCTTTTTTGTAGAGAATTATGTTTCCTACAATTTACGTTCTATGATATTTTTTGATCAGAAGCGTAGTTTTCGAGATATATCAAGATATTTAAAAGTTCCGAAGCCGCACCAACATAATAGAGGTACAGAAACACCGTGGCCCCTTTCTTTGAGATAACTCTGCACTATTGCGAGCTGCAAATGCCACTTCCAGCTTAGCTGTGCAGAAGAAGAACAACAAGAAGAAGAAATATCTCGAAATATGTCCGTCAGGCCCCTTCCCTTGAGATAAATCTGCAAATATCTCGGAAACGAAGCGAGCTATGGCAAAATGTTCAGAGACCTTTTTTGTAGAGAATTAAGTTTCCTACTTTTTATGTTCTATGATATTTTTTGATCAGATGCGTAGTTCTCGAGATATATCAAGATATTTAAAAGTTCCGAAGCCGCACCAACATAATAGAGATACAGAAACACCGTGGCCCCTTTCTTTGAGATAACTCTGCACTATTGCGAGCTGTAAATGCCACTTCCAGCTTAGCTGTGCAGAAGAAGAACAACAAGAAGAAGAAATATCTCGAAATATGTCCGTCAGGCCCCTTCCCTTGAGATATATCTGCAAATATCTCGGAAACGAAGCGAGCTATGGCAAAATGTTAAGAGACCTTTTTTGTAGAGAATTATGTTTCCTACAATTTATGTTCTATGATATTTTTTGATCAGAAGCGTAGTTTTCGAGATATATCGAGATATTTAAAAGTTCCGAAGCCGCACCAACATAATAGAGATACAGAAACACCGTGGCCCCTTTCTTTGAGACAACTCTGCACTATTGCGACCTGCAAATGCCACTTCCAGCTTAGCTGTGCAGAAGAAGAACAACAAGAAGAAGAAATATCTCGAAATATGTCCGTCAGGCCCCTTCCCTTGAGATAAATCTGCAAATATCTCGGAAACGAAGCGAGCTATGGCAAAATGTTGAGATACCTTTTTTGTAGAGAATTAAGTTTCCTACTTTTTATGTTCTATGATATTTTTTGATCAGATGCGTAGTTCTCGAGATATATCAAGATATTTAAAAGCTCCGAAGCTGCACCAACCTAATAGAGGTACAGAAACACCGTGGCCCCTTTCTTTGAGATAACTCTGCACTATTGCGAGCTGCAAATGCCACTTCCAGCTTAGCTGTGCAGAAGAAGAACAACAAGAAGAAGAAATATTTCGAAATATGTGCGTCAGGCCCCATCCCTTGAGATAAATCTGCAAATATCTCGGGAACGAAGCGAGCTATGGGAAAATGTTGAGATACCTTTTTTGTAGAGAATTAAGTTTCCTACTTTTTATGTTCTATCATATTTTTTGATCAGATGCGTAATTCTCGAGATATATCAAGATATTTAAAAGCTCCGAAGCTGCACCAACCTAATAGAGGTACAGAAACACCGTGGCCCCTTTCTTTGAGATAACTCTGCACTATTGCGAGCTGCAAATGCCACTTCCAGCCTAGCTGTGCAGAAGAAGAACAACAAGAAGAAGAAATATTTCGAAATATGTCCGTCAGGCCCCTTCCCTTGAGATAAATCTGCAAATATCTCGGAAACGAAGCGAGCTACGGCAAAATGTTAAGAGACCTTTTTTGTAGAAAATTGGGTTTCCTACTTTTTATGTTCTATGATATTTTTTGATCAGATGCGTAGTTCTCGAGATATATCAAGATATTTAAAAGTTCCGAAGCCGCACCAACATAATAGAGATACAGAAACACCGTGGCCCCTTTCTTTGAGATAACTCTGCACTATTGCGCGCTGCAAATGCCACTTCCAGCTTAGCTGTGCAGAAGAAGAACAACAAGAAGAAGAAATATCTCGAAATATGCCCGTCAGGCCCCTTCCCTTGAGATAAATCTGCAAATATCTCGGAAACGAAGCGAGCCATGGCAAAATGTTAAGAGACCTTATTTGTAGAGAATTAAGTTTCCTACTTTTTATGTTCTGTGATATTTTTTGATCAGATGCGTAGTTCTCGAGATATATCAAGATATTTAAAAGTTCCGAAGCCGCACCAACATAATAGAGATAGAGAAACACCGTGGCCCCTTTCTTTGAGATAACACTGCACTATTGCGAGCTGCAAATGCCACTTCCAGCTTAGCTGTGCAGAAGAAGAACAACAAGAAGAAGAAATATCTCGAAATATGTCCGTCAGGCCCCTTCCCTTGAGATAAATCTGCAAATATCTCGGAAACGAAGAGAGCTATGGCAAAATGTTAACAGAACTTTTTTGTAGAGAATTATGTTTCCTATAATTTATGTTCTATGATATTTTTTGATCAGAAGCGTAGTTTTCGAGATATACCGAGATATTTAAAAGCTCCGAAGCTGCACCAACCTAATAGAGGTACAGAAACACCGTGGCCCCTTTCTTTGAGATAACTCTGCACTATTGCGAGCTGCAAATGCCACTTCCAGCTTAGCTGTGCAGAAGAAGAACAACAAGAAGAAGAAATATTTCGAAATATGTGCGTCAGGCCCCTTCCCTTGAGATAAATCTGCAAATATCTCGGGAACGAAGCGAGCTATGGGAAAATGTTGAGATACCTTTTTTGTAGAGAATTAAGTTTCCTACTTTTTATGTTCTATCATATTTTTTGATCAGATGCGTAATTCTCGAGATATATCAAGATATTTAAAAGCTCCGAAGCTGCACCAACCTAATAGAGGTACAGAAACACCGTGGCCCCTTTCTTTGAGATAACTCTGCACTATTGCGAGCTGCAAATGCCACTTCCAGCCTAGCTGTGCAGAAGAAGAACAACAAGAAGAAGAAATATTTCGAAATATGTCCGTCAGGCCCCTTCCCTTGAGATAAATCTGCAAATATCTCGGAAACGAAGCGAGCTACGGCAAAATGTTAAGAGACCTTTTTTGTAGAAAATTGGGTTTCCTACTTTTTATGTTCTATGATATTTTTTGATCAGATGCGTAGTTCTCGAGATATATCAAGATATTTAAAAGTTCCGAAGCCGCACCAACATAATAGAGATACAGAAACACCGTGGCCCCTTTCTTTGAGATAACTCTGCACTATTGCGCGCTGCAAATGCCACTTCCAGCTTAGCTGTGCAGAAGAAGAACAACAAGAAGAAGAAATATCTCGAAATATGCCCGTCAGGCCCCTTCCCTTGAGATAAATCTGCAAATATCTCGGAAACGAAGCGAGCCATGGCAAAATGTTAAGAGACCTTATTTGTAGAGAATTAAGTTTCCTACTTTTTATGTTCTGTGATATTTTTTGATCAGATGCGTAGTTCTCGAGATATATCAAGATATTTAAAAGTTCCGAAGCCGCACCAACATAATAGAGATAGAGAAACACCGTGGCCCCTTTCTTTGAGATAACACTGCACTATTGCGAGCTGCAAATGCCACTTCCAGCTTAGCTGTGCAGAAGAAGAACAACAAGAAGAAGAAATATCTCGAAATATGTCCGTCAGGCCCCTTCCCTTGAGATAAATCTGCAAATATCTCGGAAACGAAGAGAGCTATGGCAAAATGTTAACAGAACTTTTTTGTAGAGAATTATGTTTCCTATAATTTATGTTCTATGATATTTTTTGATCAGAAGCGTAGTTTTCGAGATATACCGAGATATTTAAAAGTTCCGAAGCCGCGCCAACATAATAGAGATACAGAAACACCGTGGCCCCTTTCTTTGGGAAAACTCTGCACTAGTGCGAGCCGCAAATGCCACTTCCAGCTTAGCTGTGCAGAAGAAGAACAACAAGAAGAAGAAATATCTCGAAATATGTCCGTCAGGCCCCTTCCCTTGAGATAAATCTGCAAATATCTCGGAAACGAAGCGAGCTATGGCAAAATGTTAAGAGACCTTTTTTGTAGAGAATTAAGTTTCCTACTTTTTATGTTGTATGATATTTTTTGATCAGATGCGTAGTTCTCGAGATATATCAAGATATTTAAAAGTTCCGAAGCCGCACCAACATAATAGAGATACAGAAACACCGTGGCCCCTTTCTTTGAGATAACTCTGCACTATTGCGAGCTGCAAATGCCACTTCCAGCTTAGCTGTGCAGAAGAAGAACAACAAGAAGAAGAAATATCTCGAAATATGTCCGTCAGGCCCCTTCCCTTGAGATAAATCTGCAAATATCTCGGAAACGAAGCGAGCTATGGCAAAATGTTAAGAGACCTTATTTGTAGAGAATTAAGTTTCCTACTTTTTATGTTCTGTGATATTTTTTGATCAGATGCGTAGTTCTCGAGATATATCAAGATATTTAAAAGTTCCGAAACCGCACCAACATAATAGAGATAGAGAAACACCGTGGCCCCTTTCTTTGAGATAACACTGCACTATTGCGAGCTGCAAATGCCACTTCCAGCTTAGCTGTGCAGAAGAAGAACAACAAGAAGAAGAAATATCTCGAAATATGTCCGTCAGGCCCCTTCCCTTGAGATAAATCTGCAAATATCTCGGAAACGAAGAGAGCTATGGCAAAATGTTAACAGAACTTTCTTGTAGAGAATTATGTTTCCTATAATTTATGTTCTATGATATTTTTTGATCAGAAGCGTAGTTTTCGAGATATACCGAGATATTTAAAAGTTCCGAAGCCGCGCCAACATAATAGAGATACAGAAACACCGTGGCCCCTTTCTTTGAGATAACTCTGCACTAGTGCGAGCCGCAAATGCCACTTCCAGCTTAGCTGTGCAGAAGAAGAACAACAAGAAGAAGAAATATCTCGAAATATGTCCGTCAGGCCCCTTCCCTTGAGATAAATCTGCAAATATCTCGGAAACGAAGCGAGCTATGGCAAAATGTTAAGAGACCTTTTTTGTAGAGAATTAAGTTTCCTACTTTTTATGTTGTATGATATTTTTTGATCAGATGCGTAGTTCTCGAGATATATCAAGATATTTAAAAGTTCCGAAGCCGCACCAACATAATAGAGATACAGAAACACCGTGGCCCCTTTCTTTGAGATAACTCTGCACTATTGCGAGCTGCAAATGCCACTTCCAGCTTAGCTGTGCAGAAGAAGAACAACAAGAAGAAGAAATATCTCAAAATATGTCCGTCAGGCCCCTTCCCTTGAGATAAATCTGCAAATATCTCGGAAACGAAGCGAGCTATGGCAAAATGTTAAGAGACCTTTTTTGTAGAGAATTATGTTTCCTACTTTTTATGTTGTATGATATTTTTTGATCAGATGCGTAGTTCTCGAGATATATCAAGATATTTAAAAGTTCCGAAGCCGCACCAACATAATAGAGATACAGAAACACCGTGGCCCCTTTCTTTGAGATAACTCTGCACTATTGCGAGCTGCAAATGCCACTTCGAGCTTAGCTGTGCAGAAGAAGAACAACAAGAAGAAGAAATATGTCGAAATATGTCCGTCAGACCCCTTCCCTTGAGATAAATCTGCAAATATCTCGGAAACGAAGCGAGCTATGGCAAAATGTTAAGAGACCTTTTTTGTAGAGAATTATGCTTCCTACAATTTACGTTCTATGATATTTTTTGATCAGAAGCGTAGTTTTCGAGATATATCGAGATATTTAAAAGTTCCGAAGCCGCACCAACATAATAGAGATACAGAAACACCGTGGCCCCTTTCTTTGAGATAACTCTGCACTATTGCGACCTCCACATGCCACTTCCAGCTTAGCTGTGCAGAAGAAGAACAACAAGAATAAGAAATATTTCGAAATATGTCCGTCAGGCCCCTTCCCTTGAGATAAATCTGCAAATATCTCGGAAACGAAGCGAGCTACGGCAAAATGTTAAGAGACCTTTTTTGTAGAAAATTAGGTTTCCTACTTTTTATGTTCTATGATATTTTTTGATCAGATGCGTAGTTCTCGAGATATATCAAGATATTTAAAAGTTCCGAACCCGCACCAACATAATAGAGATACAGAAACACCGTGGCCCCTTTCTTTGCGATAACTCTGCACTATTGCGAGCTGCAAATGCCACTTCGAGCTCAGCTGTGCAGAAGAAGAACAACAAGAAGAAGAAATATCTCGAAATATGTCCGTCAGACCCCTTCCCTTGAGATATATCTGCAAATATCTCGGAAACGAAGGGAGCTATGGCAAAATGTTAAGAGACCTTTTTTGTAGAGAATTATGTTTCCTACAATTTACATTCTATGCTATTTTTTGATCAGAAGCGTAGTTTTCGAGATATATCGAGATATTTAAAAGTTCCGAAGCCGCACCAACATAATAGAGATACAGAAACACCGTGGCCCCTTTCTTTGAGATAACTCTGCACTATTGCGACCTGCAAATGCCACTTCCAGCTTAGCTGTGCAGAAGAAGAACAACAAGAAGAAGAAATATCTCGAAATATGTCCGTCAGGCCCCTTCCCTTGAGATAAATCTGCAAACATCTCGGAAACGAAGCGAGCTATGGCAAAATGTTGAGATACCTTTTTTGTAGAGAATTAAGTTTCCTACTTTTTATGTTCTATGATATTTTTTGATCAGATGCGTAGTTCTCGAGATATATCAAGATATTTAAAAGTTCCGAAGCTGCACCAACATAATAGAGGTACAGAAACACCGTGGCCTCTATCTTTGAGATAACTCTGCACTATTGCGAGCTGCAAATGCCACTTCCAGCTTAGCTGTGCAGAAGAAGAACAACAAGAATAAGAAATATTTCGAAATATGTCCGTCAGGCCCCTTCCCTTGAGATAAATCTGCAAATATCTCGGAAACGAAGCGGGCTACGGCAAAATGTTAAGAGACCTTTTTTGTAGAAAATTGGGTTTCCTACTTTTTATGTTCTATGATATTTTTTGATCAGATGCGTAGTTCTCGAGATATATCAAGATATTTAAAAGTTCCGAAGCCGCACCAACATAATAGAGATACAGAAACACCGTGGCCCCTTTCTTTGAGATAACTCTGCACTATTGCGCGCTGCAAATGCCACTTCCAGCTTAGCTGTGCAGAAGAAGAACAACAAGAAGAAGAAATATCTCGAAATATGTCCGTCAGGCCCCTTCCCTTGAGATAAATCTGCAAATATCTCGGAAACGAAGCGAGCTATGGCAAAATGTTAAGAGACCTTATTTGGAGAGAATTAAGTTTCCTACTTTTTATGTTCTGTGATATTTTTTGATCAGATGCGTAGTTCTCGAGATATATCAAGATATTTAAAAGTTCCGAAGCCGCACCAACATAATAGAGATAGAGAAACACCGTGGCCCCTTTCTTTGAGATAACACTGCACTATTGCGAGCTGCAAATGCCACTTCCAGCTTAGCTGTGCAGAAGAAGAACAACAAGAAGAAGAAATATGTCGAAATATGTCCGTCAGACCCCTTCCCTTGAGATAAATCTGCAAATATCTCGGAAACGAAGCGAGCTATGGCAAAATGTTAAGAGACCTTTTTTGTAGAGAATTATGTTTCCTACAATTTACGTTCTATGATATTTTTTGATCAGAAGCGTAGTTTTCGAGATATATCGAGATATTTAAAAGTTCCGAAGCCGCACCAACATAATAGAGATACAGAAACACCGTGGCCCCTTTCTTTGAGATAACTCTGCACTATTGCGACCTCCACATGCCACTTCCAGCTTAGCTGTGCAGAAGAAGAACAACAAGAATAAGAAATATTTCGAAATATGTCCGTCAGGCCCCTTCCCTTGAGATAAATCTGCAAATATCTCGGAAACGAAGCGAGCTACGGCAAAATGTTAAGAGACCTTTTTTGTAGAAAATTAGGTTTCCTACTTTTTATGTTCTATGATATTTTTTGATCAGATGCGTAGTTCTCGAGATATATCAAGATATTTAAAAGTTCCGAACCCGCACCAACATAATAGAGATACAGAAACACCGTGGCCCCTTTCTTTGCGATAACTCTGCACTATTGCGAGCTGCAAATGCCACTTCGAGCTCAGCTGTGCAGAAGAAGAACAACAAGAAGAAGAAATATCTCGAAATATGTCCGTCAGACCCCTTCCCTTGAGATATATCTGCAAATATCTCGGAAACGAAGGGAGCTATGGCAAAATGTTAAGAGACCTTTTTTGTAGAGAATTATGTTTCCTACAATTTACGTTCTATGCTATTTTTTGATCAGAAGCGTAGTTTTCGAGATATATCGAGATATTTAAAAGTTCCGAAGCCGCACCAACATAATAGAGATACAGAAACACCGTGGCCCCTTTCTTTGAGATAACTCTGCACTATTGCGACCTGCAAATGCCACTTCCAGCTTAGCTGTGCAGAAGAAGAACAACAAGAAGAAGAAATATCTCGAAATATGTCCGTCAGGCCCCTTCCCTTGAGATAAATCTGCAAACATCTCGGAAACGAAGCGAGCTATGGCAAAATGTTGAGATACCTTTTTTGTAGAGAATTAAGTTTCCTACTTTTTATGTTCTATGATATTTTTTGATCAGATGCGTAGTTCTCGAGATATATCAAGATATTTAAAAGTTCCGAAGCTGCACCAACATAATAGAGGTACAGAAACAACGTGGCCTCTATCTTTGAGATAACTCTGCACTATTGCCAGCTGCAAATGCCACTTCCAGCTTAGCTGTGCAGAAGAAGAACAACAAGAATAAGAAATATTTCGAAATATGTCCGTCAGGCCCCTTCCCTTGAGATAAATCTGCAAATATCTCGGAAACGAAGCGAGCTACGGCAAAATCTTAAGAGACCTTTTTTGTAGAAAATTGGGTTTCCTACTTTTTATGTTCTATGATATTTTTTGATCAGATGCGTAGTTCTCGAGATATATCAAGATATTTAAAAGTTCCGAAGCCGCACCAACATAATAGAGATACAGAAACACCGTGGCCCCTTTCTTTGAGATAACTCTGCACTATTGCGCGCTGCAAATGCCACTTCCAGCTTAGCTGTGCAGAAGAAGAACAACAAGAAGAAGAAATATCTCGAAATATGTCCGTCAGGCCCCTTCCCTTGAGATAAATCTGCAAATATCTCGGAAACGAAGCGAGCTATGGCAAAATGTTAAGAGACCTTTTTTGTAGAGAATTAAGTTTCCTACTTTTTATGTTGTATGATATTTTTTGATCAGATGCGTAGTTCTCGAGATATATCAAGATATTTAAAAGTTCCGAAGCCGCACCAACATAATAGAGATACAGAAACACCGTGGCCCCTTTCTTTGAGATAACTCTGCACTATTGCGAGCTGCAAATGCCACTTCGAGCTTAGCTGTGCAGAAGAAGAACAACAAGAAGAAGAAATATGTCGAAATATGTCCGTCAGACCCCTTCCCTTGAGATAAATCTGCAAATATCTCGGAAACGAAGCGAGCTATGGCAAAATGTTAAGAGACCTTTTTTGTAGAGAATTATGTTTCCTACAATTTACGCTCTATGATATTTTTTGATCAGAAGCGTAGTTTTCGAGATATATCGAGATATTTAAAAGTTCCGAAGCCGCACCAACATAATAGAGATACAGAAACACCGTGGCCCCTTTCTTTGAGATAACTCTGCACTATTGCGACCTCCACATGCCACTTCCAGCTTAGCTGTGCAGAAGAAGAACAACAAGAATAAGAAATATTTCGAAATATGTCCGTCAGGCCCCTTCCCTTGAGATAAATCTGCAAATATCTCGGAAACGAAGCGAGCTACGGCAAAATGTTAAGAGACCTTTTTTGTAGAAAATTAGGTTTCCTACTTTTTATGTTCTATGATATTTTTTGATCAGATGCGTAGTTCTCGAGATATATCAAGATATTTAAAAGTTCCGAACCCGCACCAACATAATAGAGATACAGAAACACCGTGGCCCCTTTCTTTGCGATAACTCTGCACTATTGCGAGCTGCAAATGCCACTTCGAGCTCAGCTGTGCAGAAGAAGAACAACAAGAAGAAGAAATATCTCGAAATATGTCCGTCAGACCCCTTCCCTTGAGATAAATCTGCAAATATCTCGGAAACGAAGCGAGCTATGGCAAAATGTTAAGAGACCCTTTTTGTAGAGAATTATGTTTCCTACAATTTACGTTCTATGATATTTTTTGATCAGAAGCGTAGTTTTCGAGATATATCGAGATATTTAAAAGTTCCGAAGCCGCACCAACATAATAGAGATACAGAAACACCGTGGCCCCTTTCTTTGAGATAACTCTGCACTATTGCGACGTGCAAATGCCACTTCCAGCTTAGCTGTGCAGAAGAAGAACAACAAGAAGAAGAAATATCTCGAAATATGTCCGTTAGGCCCCTTCCCTTGAGATAAATCTGCAAATATCTCGGAAACGAAGCGGAGTATGGCAAAATGTTGAGATACCTTTTTTGTAGAGAATTAAGTTTCCTACTTTTTATGTTCTATGATATTTTTTGATCAGATGCGTAGTTCTCGAGATATATCAAGATATTTAAAAGTTCCGAAGCCGCACCAACATAATAGAGATACAGAAACACCGTGGCCCCTTTCTTTGAGATAACTCTGCACTATTGCGAGCTGCAAATGCCACTTCCAGCTTAGCTGTGCAGAAGAAGAACAACAAGAAGAAGAAATATCTCGAAATATGTCCGTCAGGCCCCTTCCCTTGAGATATATCTGCAAATATCTCGGAAACGAAGCGAGCTATGGCAAAATGTTAAGAGACCTTTTTTGTAGAGAATTAAGTTTCCTACTTTTTATGTTGTATGATATTTTTTGATCAGATGCGTAGTTCTCGAGATATATCAAGATATTTAAAAGTTCCGAAGCCGCACCAACATAATAGAGATACAGAAACACCGTGGCCCCTTTCTTTGAGATAACTCTGCACTATTGCGAGCTGCAAATGCCACTTCGAGCTTAGCTGTGCAGAAGAAGAACAACAAGAAGAAGAAATATGTCGAAATATGTCCGTCAGACCCCTTCCCTTGAGATAAATCTGCAAATATCTCGGAAACGAAGCGAGCTACGGCAAAATGTTAAGAGACCTTTTTTGTAGAGAATTATGTTTCCTACTTTTTATGTTCTATGATATTTTTTGATCAGATGCGAAGTTCTCGAGATATATCAAGATATTTAAAAGTTCCGAAGCCGCACCAACATAATAGAGATACAGAAACACCGTGGCCCCTTTCTTTGAGATAACTCTGCACTATTGCGAGCTGGAAATGCCACTTCCAGTTTAGCTGTGCAGAAGAAGAACAACAAGAAGAAGAAATATCTCGAAATATGTCCGCCAGGCCCCTTCCCTTGAGATATATCTGCAAATATCTCGAAAACGAAACGAGCTATGGCAAAATCTTAAGAGACCTTTTTTGTAGAGAATTATGTTTCCTACAATTTATGTTCTATGATATTTTTTGATCAGAAGCGTAGTTTTCGAGATATATCGAGATATTTAAAAGTTCCGAAGCCGCACCAACATAATAGAGATACAGAAACACCGTGGCCCCTTTCTTTGAGATAACTCTGCACTAGTGCGAGCCGCAAATGCCACTTCCAGCTTAGCTGTGCAGAAGAAGAGCAACAAGAAGAAGAAATATCTCGAAATATGTCCGTCAGGCCCCTTCCCTCGAGATAAATCTGCAAATATCTCGGAAACGAAGCGAGCTATGGCAAAATGTTAAGAGACCTTTTTTGTAGAGAATTAAGTTTCCTACTTTTTATGTTGTATGATATTTTTTGATCAGATGCGTAGTTCTCGAGATATATCAAGATATTTAAAAGTTCCGAAGCCGCACCAACATAATAGAGATACAGAAACACCGTGGCCCCTTTCTTTCAGATAACTCTGCACTATTGCGAGCTGGAAATGCCACTTCCAGTTTAGCTGTGCAGAAGAAGAACAACAAGAAGAAGAAATATCTCGAAATATGTCCGTCAGGCCCCTTCCCTTGAGATATATCTGCAAATATCTCGGAAACGAAGCGAGCTATGGCAAAATGTTAAGAGACCTTTTTTGTAGAGAATTATGTTTCCTACAAGTTATGTTCTATGATATTTTTTGATCAGAAGCGTAGTTTTCGAGATATATCGAGATATTTAAAAGCTCCGAAGCTGCACCAACATAATAGAGGTACAGAAACACCGTGGCCCCTTTCTTTGAGATATCTCTGCACTATTGCGAGCTGCAAATGCCACTTCCAGCTTAGCTGTGCAGAAGAAGAACAACAAGAAGAAGAAATATCTCGAAATATGTCCGTCAGGCCCCTTCCCTTGAGATCAATCTGCAAATATCTCGGAAACGAAGAGAGCTATGGCAAAATGTTAAGAGACCTTTTTTGTAGAGAATTAAGTTTCCTACTTTTTATGTTCTATGATATTTTTTGATCAGATGCGTAGTTCTCGTGATATATCAAGATATTTAAAAGTTCCGAAGCGGCACCAACATAATAGAGATACAGAAACACCGTGGCCCCTTTCTTTGAGATAACTCTGCACTATTGCGACCTCCACATGCCACTTCCAGCTTAGCTGTGCAGAAGAAGAACAACAAGAAGAAGAAATATCTCGAAATATGTCCGTCAGGCCCCTTCCCTTGAGATAAATCTGCAAATATCTCGGAAACGAAGCGAGCTATGGCAAAATGTTAAGAGACCTTTTTTGTAGAGAATTAAGTTTCCTACTTTTTATGTTCTATGATATTTTTTGATCAGATGCGTAGTTCTCGAGATATATCAAGATATTTAAAAGTTCCGAAGCCGCACCAACATAATAGAGATACAGAAACACCGTGGCCCCTTTCTTTGAGATAACTCTGCACTATTGCGAGCTGCAAATGCCACTTGCAGCTTAGCTGTGCAGAAGAAGAACAACAAGAAGAAGAAATATCTCGAAATATGTCCGTCAGGCCCCTTCCCTTGAGATAAATCTGCAAATATCTCGGAAACGAAGCGAGCTATGGCAAAATGTTAAGAGACTTTATTTGTAGAGAATTAAGTTTCCTACTTTTTAGGTTCTGTGATATTTTTTGATCAGAAGCGTAGTTTTCGAGATATATCGAGATATTTAAAAGTTCCGAAGCCGCACCAACATAATAGAGATACAGAAACACCGTGGCCCCTTTCTTTGAGATAACTCTGCACTATTGCGAGCTGCAAATGCCACTTCCAGTTTAGCTGTGCAGAAGAAGAACAACAAGAAGAAGAAATATCTCGAAATATGTCCGCCAGGCCCCTTCCCTTGAGATATATCTGCAAATATCTCGAAAACGAAACGAGCTATGGCAAAATCTTGAGAGACCTTTTTTGTAGAGAATTATGTTTCCTACAATTTATGTTCTACGATATTTTTTGATCAGAAGCGTAGTTTTCGAGATATATCGAGATATTTAAAAGTTCCGAAGCCGCACCAACATAATAGAGATACAGAAACACCGTGGCCCCTTTCTTTGAGATAACTCTGCACTAGTGCGAGCCGCAAATGCCACTTCCAGCTTAGCTGTGCAGAAGAAGAGCAACAAGAAGAAGAAATATCTCGAAATATGTCCGTCAGGCCCCTTCCCTCGAGATAAATCTGCAAATATCTCGGAAACGAAGCGAGCTATGGCAAAATGTTAAGAGACCTTTTTTGTAGAGAATTAAGTTTCCTACTTTTTATGTTCTATGATATTTTTTGATCAGATGCGTAGTTCTCGAGATATATCAAGATATTTAAGAGTTCCGAAGCCGCACCAACATAATAGAGATACAGAAACACCGTGGCCCCTTTCTTTGGGATAACTCTGCACTAGTGCGAGCCGCAAATGCCACTTCCAGCTTAGCTGTGCAGAAGAAGAACAACAAGAAGAAGAAATATCTCGAAATATGTCCGTCAGGCCCCTTCCCTTGAGATAAATCTGCAAATATCTCGGAAACGAAGCGAGCTATGGCAAAATGTTAAGAGACCATTTTTGTAGAGAATTATGTTTCCTACTTTTTATGTTCTATGATATTTTTTGATCAGACGCGTAGTTCTCGAGATATATCAAGATATTTAAAAGTTCCGAAGCCGCACCAACATAATAGAGATACAGAAACACCGTGGCCCCTTTCTTTGAGATAACTCTGCACTATTGCGAGCTGAAAATGCCACTTCCAGCTTAGCTGTGCAGAAGAAGGACAACAAGAAGAAGAAATATCTCGAAATATGCACGTCAGGCCCCTTCCCTTGAGATAAATCTGCAAATATCTCGGAAACGAAGCGAGCTATGGCAAAATGTTAAGAGACCTTATTTGTAGAGAATTAAGTTTCCTACTTTTATGTTCTATGATATTTTTTGATCAGATGCGTAGTTCTCGAGATATATCATGATATTTAAAAGTTCCGAAGCCGCACCAACATAATAGAGATACAGAAACACCGTGGCCCCTTTCTTTGAGATAACTCTGCACTATTGCGAGCTGGAAATGCCACTTCCAGCTTAGCTGTGCAGAAGAAGAACAACAAGAAGAAGAAATATCTCGAAATATGTCCGTCAGGCCCCTTCCCTTGAGATATATCTGCAAATATCTCGGAAACGAAGCGAGCTATGGCAAAATGTTAAGAGACCTTTTTTGTAGAGAATTAAGTTTCCTACTTTTTATGTTGTATGATATTTTTTGATCAGATGCGTAGTTCTCGAGATATATCAAGATATTTAAAAGTTCCGAAGCCGCACCAACATAATAGAGATACAGAAACACCGTGGCCCCTTTCTTTGAGATAACTCTGCACTATTGCGAGCTGCAAATGCCACTTCGAGCTTAGCTGTGCAGAAGAAGAACAACAAGAAGAAGAAATATGTCGAAATATGTCCGTCAGACCCCTTCCCTTGAGATAAATCTGCAAATATCTCGGAAACGAAGCGAGCTACGGCAAAATGTTAAGAGACCTTTTTTGTAGAGAATTATGTTTCCTACAATTTACGCTCTATGATATTTTTTGATCAGAAGCGTAGTTTTCGAGATATATCGAGATATTTAAAAGTTCCGAAGCCGCACCAACATAATAGAGATACAGAAACACCGTGGCCCCTTTCTTTGAGATAACTCTGCACTATTGCGACCTCCACATGCCACTTCCAGCTTAGCTGTGCAGAAGAAGAACAACAAGAATAAGAAATATTTCGAAATATGTCCGTCAGACCCCTTCCCTTGAGATAAATCTGCAAATATCTCGGAAACGAAGCGAGCTATGGCAAAATGTTAAGAGACCTTTTTTGTAGAGAATTATGTTTCCTACAATTTACGTTCTATGATATTTTTTGATCAGGAGCGTAGTTTTCGAGATATATCGAGATATTTAAAAGTTCCGAAGCTCCACCAACATAATAGAGGTACAGAAACACCGTGGCCTCTTTCTTTGAGATAACCCTGCACTGTTGCGAGCTGCAAATGCCACTTCCAGCTTAGCTGTGCAGAAGAAGAACAACAAGAAGAAGAAATATCTCGAAATATGTCCGTCAGGCCCCTTCCCTTGAGATAAATCTGCAAATATCTCGGAAACGAAGCGAGCTATGGCAAAATGTTAGGAGACCTTTTTTGTAGAGAATTAAGTTTCCTACTTTTTATGTTCTATGATATTTTTTGATCAGATGCGAAGTTCTCGAGATATATCAAGATATTTAAAAGTTCCGAAGCCGCACCAACATAATAGAGATACAGAAACACCGTGGCCCCTTTCTTTGAGATAACTCTGCACTATTGCGAGCTGGAAATGCCACTTCCAGTTTAGCTGTGCAGAAGAAGAACAACAAGAAGAAGAAATATCTCGAAATATGTCCGCCAGGCCCCTTCCCTTGAGATATATCTGCAAATATCTCGAAAACGAAACGAGCTATGGCAAAATCTTGAGAGACCTTTTTTGTAGAGAATTATGTTTCCTACAATTTATGTTCTATGATATTTTTTGATCAGAAGCGTAGTTTTCGAGATATATCGAGATATTTAAAAGTTCCGAAGCCGCACCAACATAATAGAGATACAGAAACACCGTGGCCCCTTTCTTTGAGATAACTCTGCACTAGTGCGAGCCGCAAATGCCACTTCCAGCTTAGCTGTGCAGAAGAAGAGCAACAAGAAGAAGAAATATCTCGAAATATGTCCGTCAGGCCCCTTCCCTCGAGATAAATCTGCAAATATCTCGGAAACGAAGCGAGCTATGGCAAAATGTTAAGAGACCTTTTTTGTAGAGAATTAAGTTTCCTACTTTTTATGTTGTATGATATTTTTTGATCAGATGCGTAGTTCTCGAGATATATCAAGATATTTAAAAGTTCCGAAGCCGCACCAACATAATAGAGATACAGAAACACCGTGGCCCCTTTCTTTCAGATAACTCTGCACTATTGCGAGCTGGAAATGCCACTTCCAGTTTAGCTGTGCAGAAGAAGAACAACAAGAAGAAGAAATATCTCGAAATATGTCCGTCAGGCCCCTTCCCTTGAGATATATCTGCAAATATCTCGGAAACGAAGCGAGCTATGGCAAAATGTTAAGAGACCTTTTTTGTAGAGAATTATGTTTCCTACAAGTTATGTTCTATGATATTTTTTGATCAGAAGCGTAGTTTTCGAGATATATCGAGATATTTAAAAGCTCCGAAGCTGCACCAACATAATAGAGGTACAAAAACACCGTGGCCCCTTTCTTTGAGATAACTCTGCACTATTGCGAGCTGCAAATGCCACTTCCAGCTTAGCTGTGCAGAAGAAGAACGACAAGAAGAAGAAATATCTCGAAATATGTCCGTCAGGCCCCTTCCCTCGAGATAAATCTGCAAATATCTCGGAAACGAAGCGAGCTATGGCAAAATGTTAAGAGACCTTTTTTGTAGAGAATTAAGTTTCCTACTTTTTATGTTCTATGATATTTTTTGATCAGATGCGTAGTTCTCGAGATATATCAAGATATTTAAAAGTTCCGAAGCCGCACCAACATAATAGAGATACAGAAACACCGTGGCCCCTTTCTTTCAGATAACTCTGCACTATTGCGAGCTGGAAATGCCACTTCCAGTTTAGCTGTGCAGAAGAAGAACAACAAGAAGAAGAAATATCTCGAAATATGTCCGTCAGGCCCCTTCCCTTGAGATATATCTGCAAATATCTCGGAAACGAAGCGAGCTATGGCAAAATGTTAAGAGACCTTTTTTGTAGAGAATTATGTTTCCTACAAGTTATGTTCTATGATATTTTTTGATCAGAAGCGTAGTTTTCGAGATATATCGAGATATTTAAAAGCTCCGAAGCTGCACCAACATAATAGAGGTACAGAAACACCGTGGCCCCTTTCTTTGAGATATCTCTGCACTATTGCGAGCTGCAAATGCCACTTCCAGCTTAGCTGTGCAGAAGAAGAACAACAAGAAGAAGAAATATCTCGAAATATGTCCGTCAGGCCCCTTCCCTTGAGATCAATCTGCAAATATCTCGGAAACGAAGAGAGCTATGGCAAAATGTTAAGAGACCTTTTTTGTAGAGAATTAAGTTTCCTACTTTTTATGTTCTATGATATTTTTTGATCAGATGCGTAGTTCTCGTGATATATCAAGATATTTAAAAGTTCCGAAGCGGCACCAACATAATAGAGATACAGAAACACCGTGGCCCCTTTCTTTGAGATAACTCTGCACTATTGCGACCTCCACATGCCACTTCCAGCTTAGCTGTGCAGAAGAAGAACAACAAGAAGAAGAAATATCTCGAAATATGTCCGTCAGGCCCCTTCCCTTGAGATAAATCTGCAAATATCTCGGAAACGAAGCGAGCTATGGCAAAATGTTAAGAGACCTTTTTTGTAGAGAATTAAGTTTCCTACTTTTTATGTTCTATGATATTTTTTGATCAGATGCGTAGTTCTCGAGATATATCAAGATATTTAAAAGTTCCGAAGCCGCACCAACATAATAGAGATACAGAAACACCGTGGCCCCTTTCTTTGAGATAACTCTGCACTATTGCGAGCTGCAAATGCCACTTGCAGCTTAGCTGTGCAGAAGAAGAACAACAAGAAGAAGAAATATCTCGAAATATGTCCGTCAGGCCCCTTCCCTTGAGATAAATCTGCAAATATCTCGGAAACGAAGCGAGCTATGGCAAAATGTTAAGAGACTTTATTTGTAGAGAATTAAGTTTCCTACTTTTTAGGTTCTGTGATATTTTTTGATCAGAAGCGTAGTTTTCGAGATATATCGAGATATTTAAAAGTTCCGAAGCCGCACCAACATAATAGAGATACAGAAACACCGTGGCCCCTTTCTTTGAGATAACTCTGCACTATTGCGAGCTGCAAATGCCACTTGCAGCTTAGCTGTGCAGAAGAAGAACAACAAGAAGAAGAAATATCTCGAAATATGTCCGTCAGGCCCCTTCCCTTGAGATAAATCTGCAAATATCTCGGAAACGAAGCGAGCTATGGCAAAATGTTAAGAGACTTTATTTGTAGAGAATTAAGTTTCCTACTTTTTAGGTTCTATGATATTTTTTGATCAGATGCGTAGTTCTCGAGATATATCAAGATATTTAAGAGTTCCGAAGCCGCACCAACATAATAGAGATACAGAAACACCGTGGCCCCTTTCTTTGAGATAACTCTGCACTATTGCGAGCTGGAAATGCCACTTCCAGTTTAGCTGTGCAGAAGAAGAACAACAAGAAGAAGAAATATCTCGAAATATGTCCGCCAGGCCCCTTCCCTTGAGATATATCTGCAAATATCTCGAAAACGAAACGAGCTATGGCAAAATCTTAAGAGACCTTTTTTGTAGAGAATTATGTTTCCTACAATTTATGTTCTACGATATTTTTTGATCAGAAGCGTAGTTTTCGAGATATATCGAGATATTTAAAAGTTCCGAAGCCGCACCAACATAATAGAGATACAGAAACACCGTGGCCCCTTTCTTTGAGATAACTCTGCACTAGTGCGAGCCGCAAATGCCACTTCCAGCTTAGCTGTGCAGAAGAAGAGCAACAAGAAGAAGAAATATCTCGAAATATGTCCGTCAGGCCCCTTCCCTCGAGATAAATCTGCAAATATCTCGGAAACGAAGCGAGCTATGGCAAAATGTTAAGAGACCTTTTTTGTAGAGAATTAAGTTTCCTACTTTTTATGTTCTATGATATTTTTTGATCAGATGCGTAGTTCTCGAGATATATCAAGATATTTAAGAGTTCCGAAGCCGCACCAACATAATAGAGATACAGAAACACCGTGGCCCCTTTCTTTGAGATAACTCTGCACTATTGCGAGCTGGAAATGCCACTTCCAGTTTAGCTGTGCAGAAGAAGAACAACAAGAAGAAGAAATATCTCGAAATATGTCCGTCAGGCCCCTTCCCTCGAGATAAATCTGCAAATATCTCGGAAACGAAGCGAGCTATGGCAAAATGTTAAGAGACCTTTTTTGTAGAGAATTAAGTTTCCTACTTTTTATGTTCTATGATATTTTTTGATCAGATGCGCAGTTCTCGAGATATATCAAGATATTTAAAAGTTCCGAAGCCGCACCAACATAATAGAGATACAGAAACACCGTGGCCCCTTTCTTTGGGATAACTCTGCACTAGTGCGAGCCGCAAATGCCACTTCCAGCTTAGCTGTGCAGAAGAAGAACAACAAGAAGAAGAAATATCTCGAAATATGTCCGTCAGGCCCCTTCCCTTGAGATAAATCTGCAAATATCTCGGAAACGAAGCGAGCTATGGCAAAATGTTAAGAGACCTTTTTTGTAGAGAATTATGTTTCCTACTTTTTATGTTCTATGATATTTTTTGATCGGACGCGTAGTTCTCGAGATATATCAAGATATTTAAAAGTTCCGAAGCCGCACCAACATAATAGAGATACAGAAACACCGTGGCCCCTTTCTTTGAGATAACTCTGCACTATTGCGAGCTGAAAATGCCACTTCCAGCTTAGCTGTGCAGAAGAAGGACAACAAGAAGAAGAAATATCTCGAAATATGCACGTCAGGCCCCTTCCCTTGAGATAAATCTGCAAATATCTCGGAAACGAAGCGAGCTATGGCAAAATGTTAAGAGACCTTATTTGTAGAGAATTAAGTTTCCTACTTTTATGTTCTATGATATTTTTTGATCAGATGCGTAGTTCTCGAGATATATCATGATATTTAAAAGTTCCGAAGCCGCACCAACATAATAGAGATACAGAAACACCGTGGCCCCTTTCTTTGAGATAACTCTGCACTATTGCGAGCTGGAAATGCCACTTCCAGTTTAGCTGTGCAGAAGAAGAACAACAAGAAGAAGAAATATCTCGAAATATGTCCGTCAGGCCCCTTCCCTCGAGATAAATCTGCAAATATCTCGGAAACGAAGCGAGCTATGGCAAAATGTTAAGAGACCTTTTTTGTAGAGAATTAAGTTTCCTACTTTTTATGTTCTATGATATTTTTTGATCAGATGCGTAGTTCTCGAGATATATCAAGATATTTAAAAGTTCCGAAGCCGCACCAACATAATAGAGATACAGAAACACCGTGGCCCCTTTCTTTGGGATAACTCTGCACTAGTGCGAGCCGCAAATGCCACTTCCAGCTTAGCTGTGCAGAAGAAGAACAACAAGAAGAAGAAATATCTCGAAATATGTCCGTCAGGCCCCTTCCCTTGAGATAAATCTGCAAATATCTCGGAAACGAAGCGAGCTATGGCAAAATGTTAAGAGACCATTTTTGTAGAGAATTATGTTTCCTACTTTTTATGTTCTATGATATTTTTTGATCAGACGCGTAGTTCTCGAGATATATCAAGATATTTAAAAGTTCCGAAGCCGCACCAACATAATAGAGATACAGAAACACCGTGGCCCCTTTCTTTGAGATAACTCTGCACTATTGCGAGCTGAAAATGCCACTTCCAGCTTAGCTGTGCAGAAGAAGGACAACAAGAAGAAGAAATATCTCGAAATATGCACGTCAGGCCCCTTCCCTTGAGATAAATCTGCAAATATCTCGGAAACGAAGCGAGCTATGGCAAAATGTTAAGAGACCTTATTTGTAGAGAATTAAGTTTCCTACTTTTATGTTCTATGATATTTTTTGATCAGATGCGTAGTTCTCGAGATATATCATGATATTTAAAAGTTCCGAAGCCGCACCAACATAATAGAGATACAGAAACACCGTGGCCCCTTTCTTTGAGATAACTCTGCACTATTGCGAGCTGGAAATGCCACTTCCAGTTTAGCTGTGCAGAAGAAGAACAACAAGAAGAAGAAATATCTCGAAATATGTCCGTCAGGCCCCTTCCCTCGAGATAAATCTGCAAATATCTCGGAAACGAAGCGAGCTATGGCAAAATGTTAAGAGACTTTATTTGTAGAGAATTAAGTTTCCTACTTTTTATGTTCTATGATATTTTTTGATCAGAATCGTAGTTCTCGAGATATATCAAGATATTTAAGAGTTCCGAAGCCGCACCAACATAATAGAGATACAGAAACACCGTGGCCCCTTTCTTTGAGATAACTCTGCACTATTGCGAGCTGGAAATGCCACTTCCAGTTTAGCTGTGCAGAAGAAGAACAACAAGAAGAAGAAATATCTCGAAATATGTCCGTCAGGCCCCTTCCCTCGAGATAAATCTGCAAATATCTCGGAAACGAAGCGAGCTATGGCAAAATGTTAAGAGACCTTTTTTGTAGAGAATTAAGTTTCCTACTTTTTATGTTCTATGATATTTTTTGATCAGATGCGTAGTTCTCGAGATATATCAAGATATTTAAAAGTTCCGAAGCCGCACCAACATAATAGAGATACAGAAACACCGTGGCCCCTTTCTTTGGGATAACTCTGCACTAGTGCGAGCCGCAAATGCCACTTCCAGCTTAGCTGTGCAGAAGAAGAACAACAAGAAGAAGAAATATCTCGAAATATGTCCGTCAGGCCCCTTCCCTTGAGATAAATCTGCAAATATCTCGGAAACGAAGCGAGCTATGGCAAAATGTTAAGAGACCTTTTTTGTAGAGAATTATGTTTCCTACTTTTTATGTTCTATGATATTTTTTGATCAGACGCGTAGTTCTCGAGATATATCAAGATATTTAAAAGTTCCGAAGCCGCACCAACATAATAGAGATACAGAAACACCGTGGCCCCTTTCTTTGAGATAACTCTGCACTATTGCGAGCTGAAAATGCCACTTCCAGCTTAGCTGTGCAGAAGAAGGACAACAAGAAGAAGAAATATCTCGAAATATGCACGTCAGGCCCCTTCCCTTGAGATAAATCTGCAAATATCTCGGAAACGAAGCGAGCTATGGCAAAATGTTAAGAGACCTTATTTGTAGAGAATTAAGTTTCCTACTTTTATGTTCTATGATATTTTTTGATCAGATGCGTAGTTCTCGAGATATATCATGATATTTAAAAGTTCCGAAGCCGCACCAACATAATAGAGATACAGAAACACCGTGGCCCCTTTCTTTGAGATAACTCTGCACTATTGCGAGCTGGAAATGCCACTTCCAGTTTAGCTGTGCAGAAGAAGAACAACAAGAAGAAGAAATATCTCGAAATATGTCCGTCAGGCCCCTTCCCTCGAGATAAATCTGCAAATATCTCGGAAACGAAGCGAGCTATGGCAAAATGTTAAGAGACCTTTTTTGTAGAGAATTAAGTTTCCTACTTTTTATGTTCTATGATATTTTTTGATCAGATGCGTAGTTCTCGAGATATATCAAGATATTTAAAAGTTCCGAAGCCGCACCAACATAATAGAGATACAGAAACACCGTGGCCCCTTTCTTTGGGATAACTCTGCACTAGTGCGAGCCGCAAATGCCACTTCCAGCTTAGCTGTGCAGAAGAAGAACAACAAGAAGAAGAAATATCTCGAAATATGTCCGTCAGGCCCCTTCCCTTGAGATAAATCTGCAAATATCTCGGAAACGAAGCGAGCTATGGCAAAATGTTAAGAGACCATTTTTGTAGAGAATTATGTTTCCTACTTTTTATGTTCTATGATATTTTTTGATCAGACGCGTAGTTCTCGAGATATATCAAGATATTTAAAAGTTCCGAAGCCGCACCAACATAATAGAGATACAGAAACACCGTGGCCCCTTTCTTTGAGATAACTCTGCACTATTGCGAGCTGAAAATGCCACTTCCAGCTTAGCTGTGCAGAAGAAGGACAACAAGAAGAAGAAATATCTCGAAATATGCACGTCAGGCCCCTTCCCTTGAGATAAATCTGCAAATATCTCGGAAACGAAGCGAGCTATGGCAAAATGTTAAGAGACCTTATTTGTAGAGAATTAAGTTTCCTACTTTTATGTTCTATGATATTTTTTGATCAGATGCGTAGTTCTCGAGATATATCATGATATTTAAAAGTTCCGAAGCCGCACCAACATAATAGAGATACAGAAACACCGTGGCCCCTTTCTTTGAGATAACTCTGCACTATTGCGAGCTGGAAATGCCACTTCCAGTTTAGCTGTGCAGAAGAAGAACAACAAGAAGAAGAAATATCTCGAAATATGTCCGTCAGGCCCCTTCCCTCGAGATAAATCTGCAAATATCTCGGAAACGAAGCGAGCTATGGCAAAATGTTAAGAGACCTTTTTTGTAGAGAATTAAGTTTCCTACTTTTTATGTTCTATGATATTTTTTGATCAGATGCGTAGTTCTCGAGATATATCAAGATATTTAAAAGTTCCGAAGCCGCACCAACATAATAGAGATACAGAAACACCGTGGCCCCTTTCTTTGGGATAACTCTGCACTAGTGCGAGCCGCAAATGCCACTTCCAGCTTAGCTGTGCAGAAGAAGAACAACAAGAAGAAGAAATATCTCGAAATATGTCCGTCAGGCCCCTTCCCTTGAGATAAATCTGCAAATATCTCGGAAACGAAGCGAGCTATGGCAAAATGTTAAGAGACCTTTTTTGTAGAGAATTATGTTTCCTACTTTTTATGTTCTATGATATTTTTTGATCAGACGCGTAGTTCTCGAGATATATCAAGATATTTAAAAGTTCCGAAGCCGCACCAACATAATAGAGATACAGAAACACCGTGGCCCCTTTCTTTGAGATAACTCTGCACTATTGCGAGCTGAAAATGCCACTTCCAGCTTAGCTGTGCAGAAGAAGGACAACAAGAAGAAGAAATATCTCGAAATATGTCCGTCAGGCCCCTTCCCTCGAGATAAATCTGCAAATATCTCGGAAACGAAGCGAGCTATGGCAAAATGTTAAGAGACCTTTTTTGTAGAGAATTAAGTTTCCTACTTTTTATGTTCTATGATATTTTTTGATCAGATGCGTAGTTCTCGAGATATATCAAGATATTTAAAAGTTCCGAAGCCGCACCAACATAATAGAGATACAGAAACACCGTGGCCCCTTTCTTTGAGATAACTCTGCACTAGTGCGAGCCGCAAATGCCACTTCCAGCTTAGCTGTGCAGAAGAAGAACAACAAGAAGAAGAAATATCTCGAAATATGTCCGTTAGGCCCCGTCCCTTGAGATAAATCTGCAAATATCTCGGAAACGAAGCGAGATATGGCAAAATGTTAAGAGACCTTTTTTGTAGAGAATTAAGTTTCCTACTTTTTATTTTCTATGATATTTTTTGATCAGATGCGTAGTTCTCGAGATATATCAAGATATTTAAAAGTTCCGAAGCCGCACCAACATAATAGAGATACAGAAACACCGTGGCCCCTTTCTTTGAGATAACTCTGCACTATTGCGAGCTGCAAATGCCACTTCCAGCTTAGCTGTGCAGAAGAAGAACAACAAGAAGAAGAAATATCTCGAAATATGTCCGTCAGGCCCCTTCCCTTGAGATAAATCTGCAAATATCTCGAAAACGAAGCGAGCTATGGCAAAATGTTAAGAGACCTTTTTTGTAGAGAATTAAGTTTCCTACTTTTTATGTTCTATGATATTTTTTGATCAGATGCGTAGTTCTCGAGATATATCAAGATATTTAAAAGTTCCGAAGCCGCACCAACATAATAGAGATACAGAAACACCGTGGCCCCTTTCTTTGAGATAACTCTGCACTATTGCGAGCTGGAAATGCCACTTCCAGTTTAGCTGTGCAGAAGAAGAACAACAAGAAGAAGAAATATCTCGAAATATGTCCGTCAGGCCCCTTCCCTCGAGATAAATCTGCAAATATCTCGGAAACGAAGCGAGCTATGGCAAAATGTTAAGAGACCTTTTTTGTAGAGAATTAAGTTTCCTACTTTTTATGTTCTATGATATTTTTTGATCAGATGCGTAGTTCTCGAGATATATCAAGATATTTAAAAGTTCCGAAGCCGCACCAACATAATAGAGATACAGAAACACCGTGGCCCCTTTCTTTGGGATAACTCTGCACTAGTGCGAGCCGCAAATGCCACTTCCAGCTTAGCTGTGCAGAAGAAGAACAACAAGAAGAAGAAATATCTCGAAATATGTCCGTCAGGCCCCTTCCCTTGAGATAAATCTGCAAATATCTCGGAAACGAAGCGAGCTATGGCAAAATGTTAAGAGACCTTTTTTGTAGAGAATTATGTTTCCTACTTTTTATGTTCTATGATATTTTTTGATCAGACGCGTAGTTCTCGAGATATATCAAGATATTTAAAAGTTCCGAAGCCGCACCAACATAATAGAGATACAGAAACACCGTGGCCCCTTTCTTTGAGATAACTCTGCACTATTGCGAGCTGAAAATGCCACTTCCAGCTTAGCTGTGCAGAAGAAGGACAACAAGAAGAAGAAATATCTCGAAATATGCACGTCAGGCCCCTTCCCTTGAGATAAATCTGCAAATATCTCGGAAACGAAGCGAGCTATGGCAAAATGTTAAGAGACCTTATTTGTAGAGAATTAAGTTTCCTACTTTTATGTTCTATGATATTTTTTGATCAGATGCGTAGTTCTCGAGATATATCATGATATTTAAAAGTTCCGAAGCCGCACCAACATAATAGAGATACAGAAACACCGTGGCCCCTTTCTTTGAGATAACTCTGCACTATTGCGAGCTGGAAATGCCACTTCCAGTTTAGCTGTGCAGAAGAAGAACAACAAGAAGAAGAAATATCTCGAAATATGTCCGTCAGGCCCCTTCCCTCGAGATAAATCTGCAAATATCTCGGAAACGAAGCGAGCTATGGCAAAATGTTAAGAGACCTTTTTTGTAGAGAATTAAGTTTCCTACTTTTTATGTTCTATGATATTTTTTGATCAGATGCGTAGTTCTCGAGATATATCAAGATATTTAAAAGTTCCGAAGCCGCACCAACATAATAGAGATACAGAAACACCGTGGCCCCTTTCTTTGGGATAACTCTGCACTAGTGCGAGCCGCAAATGCCACTTCCAGCTTAGCTGTGCAGAAGAAGAACAACAAGAAGAAGAAATATCTCGAAATATGTCCGTCAGGCCCCTTCCCTTGAGATAAATCTGCAAATATCTCGGAAACGAAGCGAGCTATGGCAAAATGTTAAGAGACCATTTTTGTAGAGAATTATGTTTCCTACTTTTTATGTTCTATGATATTTTTTGATCAGACGCGTAGTTCTCGAGATATATCAAGATATTTAAAAGTTCCGAAGCCGCACCAACATAATAGAGATACAGAAACACCGTGGCCCCTTTCTTTGAGATAACTCTGCACTATTGCGAGCTGAAAATGCCACTTCCAGCTTAGCTGTGCAGAAGAAGGACAACAAGAAGAAGAAATATCTCGAAATATGCACGTCAGGCCCCTTCCCTTGAGATAAATCTGCAAATATCTCGGAAACGAAGCGAGCTATGGCAAAATGTTAAGAGACCTTATTTGTAGAGAATTAAGTTTCCTACTTTTATGTTCTATGATATTTTTTGATCAGATGCGTAGTTCTCGAGATATATCATGATATTTAAAAGTTCCGAAGCCGCACCAACATAATAGAGATACAGAAACACCGTGGCCCCTTTCTTTGAGATAACTCTGCACTATTGCGAGCTGGAAATGCCACTTCCAGTTTAGCTGTGCAGAAGAAGAACAACAAGAAGAAGAAATATCTCGAAATATGTCCGTCAGGCCCCTTCCCTCGAGATAAATCTGCAAATATCTCGGAAACGAAGCGAGCTATGGCAAAATGTTAAGAGACCTTTTTTGTAGAGAATTAAGTTTCCTACTTTTTATGTTCTATGATATTTTTTGATCAGATGCGTAGTTCTCGAGATATATCAAGATATTTAAAAGTTCCGAAGCCGCACCAACATAATAGAGATACAGAAACACCGTGGCCCCTTTCTTTGGGATAACTCTGCACTAGTGCGAGCCGCAAATGCCACTTCCAGCTTAGCTGTGCAGAAGAAGAACAACAAGAAGAAGAAATATCTCGAAATATGTCCGTCAGGCCCCTTCCCTTGAGATAAATCTGCAAATATCTCGGAAACGAAGCGAGCTATGGCAAAATGTTAAGAGACCTTTTTTGTAGAGAATTATGTTTCCTACTTTTTATGTTCTATGATATTTTTTGATCAGACGCGTAGTTCTCGAGATATATCAAGATATTTAAAAGTTCCGAAGCCGCACCAACATAATAGAGATACAGAAACACCGTGGCCCCTTTCTTTGAGATAACTCTGCACTATTGCGAGCTGAAAATGCCACTTCCAGCTTAGCTGTGCAGAAGAAGGACAACAAGAAGAAGAAATATCTCGAAATATGTCCGTCAGGCCCCTTCCCTCGAGATAAATCTGCAAATATCTCGGAAACGAAGCGAGCTATGGCAAAATGTTAAGAGACCTTTTTTGTAGAGAATTAAGTTTCCTACTTTTTATGTTCTATGATATTTTTTGATCAGATGCGTAGTTCTCGAGATATATCAAGATATTTAAAAGTTCCGAAGCCGCACCAACATAATAGAGATACAGAAACACCGTGGCCCCTTTCTTTGAGATAACTCTGCACTAGTGCGAGCCGCAAATGCCACTTCCAGCTTAGCTGTGCAGAAGAAGAACAACAAGAAGAAGAAATATCTCGAAATATGTCCGTTAGGCCCCGTCCCTTGAGATAAATCTGCAAATATCTCGGAAACGAAGCGAGATATGGCAAAATGTTAAGAGACCTTTTTTGTAGAGAATTAAGTTTCCTACTTTTTATTTTCTATGATATTTTTTGATCAGATGCGTAGTTCTCGAGATATATCAAGATATTTAAAAGTTCCGAAGCCGCACCAACATAATAGAGATACAGAAACACCGTGGCCCCTTTCTTTGAGATAACTCTGCACTATTGCGAGCTGCAAATGCCACTTCCAGCTTAGCTGTGCAGAAGAAGAACAACAAGAAGAAGAAATATCTCGAAATATGTCCGTCAGGCCCCTTCCCTTGAGATAAATCTGCAAATATCTCGAAAACGAAGCGAGCTATGGCAAAATGTTAAGAGACCTTTTTTGTAGAGAATTAAGTTTCCTACTTTTTATGTTCTATGATATTTTTTGATCAGATGCGTAGTTCTCGAGATATATCAAGATATTTAAAAGTTCCGAAGCCGCACCAACATAATAGAGATACAGAAACACCGTGGCCCCTTTCTTTGAGATAACTCTGCACTATTGCGAGCCGGAAATGCCACTTCCAGTTTAGCTGTGCAGAAGAAGAACAACAAGAAGAAGAAATATCTCGAAATATGTCCGTTAGGCCCCTTCCCTTGAGATAAATCTGCAAATATCTCGGAAACGAAGCGAGATATGGCAAAATGTTAAGAGACCTTTTTTGTAGAGAATTAAGTTTCCTACTTTTTATCTTCTATGATATTTTTTGATCAGATGCGTAGTTCTCGAGATATATCAAGATATTTAAAAGTTCCGAAGCCGCACCAACATAATAGAGATACAGAAACACCGTGGCCCCTTTCTTTGAGATAACTCTGCACTATTGCGAGCTGCAAATGCCACTTCCAGCTTAGCTGTGCAGAAGAAGAACAACAAGAAGAAGAAATATCTCGAAATATGTCCGTCAGGCCCCTTCCCTTGAGATAAATCTGCAAATATCTCGGAAACGAAGCGAGCTATGGCAAAATGTTAAGAGACTTTATTTGTAGAGAATTAAGTTTCCTACTTTTATGTTCTATGATATTTTTTGATCAGATGCGTAGTTCTCGAGATATATCATGATATTTAAAAGTTCCGAAGCCGCACCAACATAATAGAGATACAGAAACACCGTGGCCCCTTTCTTTGAGATAACTCTGCACTATTGCGAGCTGGAAATGCCACTTCCAGTTTAGCTGTGCAGAAGAAGAACAACAAGAAGAAGAAATATCTCGAAATATGTCCGTTAGGCCCCGTCCCTTGAGATAAATCTGCAAATATCTCGGAAACGAAGCGAGATATGGCAAAATGTTAAGAGACCTTTTTTGTAGAGAATTAAGTTTCCTACTTTTTATCTTCTATGATATTTTTTGATCAGATGCGTAGTTCTCGAGATATATCAAGATATTTAAAAGTTCCGAAGCCGCACCAACATAATAGAGATACAGAAACACCGTGGCCCCTTTCTTTGAGATAACTCTGCACTATTGCGAGCTGCAAATGCCACTTCCAGCTTAGCTGTGCAGAAGAAGAACAACAAGAAGAAGAAATATCTCGAAATATGTCCGTCAGGCCCCTTCCCTTGAGATAAATCTGCAAATATCTCGGAAACGAAGCGAGCTATGGCAAAATGTTAAGAGACCTTTTTTGTAGAGAATTAAGTTTCCTACTTTTTATGTTCTATGATATTTTTTGATCAGATGCGTAGTTCTCGAGATATATCAAGATATTTAAAAGTTCCGAAGCCGCACCAACATAATAGAGATACAGAAACACCGTGGCCCCTTTCTTTGGGATAACTCTGCACTAGTGCGAGCCGCAAATGCCACTTCCAGCTTAGCTGTGCAGAAGAAGAACAACAAGAAGAAGAAATATCTCGAAATATGTCCGTCAGGCCCCTTCCCTTGAGATAAATCTGCAAATATCTCGGAAACGAAGCTAGCTATGGCAAAATGTTAAGAGACCTTTTTTGTAGAGAATTATGTTTCCTACTTTTTATGTTCTACGATATTTTTTGATCAGACGCGTAGTTCTCGAGATATATCAAGATATTTAAAAGTTCCGAAGCCGCACCAACATAATAGAGATACAGAAACACCGTGGCCCCTTTCTTTGAGATAACTCTGCACTATAGCGAGCTGAAAATGCCACTTCCAGCTTAGCTGTGCAGAAGAAGGACAACAAGAAGAAGAAATATCTCGAAATATGCACGTCAGGCCCCTTCCCTTGTGATAAATCTGCAAATATCTCGGAAACGAAGCGAGCTATGGCAAAATGTTAGGAGACCTTATTTGTAGAGAATTAAGTTTCCTACTTTTATGTTCTATGATATTTTTTGATCAGATGCGTAGTTCTCGAGATATATCATGATATTTAAAAGTTCCGAAGCCGCACCAACATAATAGAGATACAGAAACACCGTGGCCCCTTTCTTTGAGATAACTCTGCACTATTGCGAGCTGGAAATGCCTCTTCCAGTTTAGCTGTGCAGAAGAAGAACAACAAGAAGAAGAAATATCTCGAAATATGTCCGTTAGGCCCCTTCCCTTGAGATAAATCTGCAAATATCTCGGAAACGAAGCGAGATATGGCAAAATGTTGAGAGACCTTTTTTGTAGAGAATTAAGTTTCCTACTTTTTATCTTCTATGATATTTTTTGATCAGATGCGTAGTTCTCGAGATATATCAAGATATTTAAAAGTTCCGAAGCCGCACCAACATAATAGAGATACAGAAACACCGTGGCCCCTTTCTTTGAGATAACTCTGCACTAGTGCGAGCCGCAAATGCCACTTCCAGCTTAGCTGTGCAGAAGAAGAACAACAAGAAGAAGAAATATCTCGAAATATGTCCGTTAGGCCCCGTCCCTTGAGATAAATCTGCAAATATCTCGGAAACGAAGCGAGATATGGCAAAATGTTAAGAGACCTTTTTTGTAGAGAATTAAGTTTCCTACTTTTTATCTTCTATGATATTTTTTGATCAGATGCGTAGTTCTCGAGATATATCAAGATATTTAAAAGTTCCGAAGCCGCACCAACATAATAGAGATACAGAAACACCGTGGCCCCTTTCTTTGAGATAACTCTGCACTATTGCGAGCTGCAAATGCCACTTCCAGCTTAGCTGTGCAGAAGAAGAACAACAAGAAGAAGAAATATCTCGAAATATGTCCGTCAGGCCCCTTCCCTTGAGATAAATCTGCAAATATCTCGGAAACGAAGCGAGCTATGGCAAAATGTTAAGAGACCTTTTTTGTAGAGAATTAAGTTTCCTACTTTTTATGTTCTATGATATTTTTTGATCAGATGCGTAGTTCTCGAGATATATCAAGATATTTAAAAGTTCCGAAGCCGCACCAACATAATAGAGATACAGAAACACCGTGGCCCCTTTCTTTGAGATAACTCTGCACTATTGCGAGCCGGAAATGCCACTTCCAGTTTAGCTGTGCAGAAGAAGAACAACAAGAAGAAGAAATATCTCGAAATATGTCCGTTAGGCCCCTTCCCTTGAGATAAATCTGCAAATATCTCGGAAACGAAGCGAGATATGGCAAAATGTTAAGAGACCTTTTTTGTAGAGAATTAAGTTTCCTACTTTTTATCTTCTATGATATTTTTTGATCAGATGCGTAGTTCTCGAGATATATCAAGATATTTAAAAGTTCCGAAGCCGCACCAACATAATAGAGATACAGAAACACCGTGGCCCCTTTCTTTGAGATAACTCTGCACTATTGCGAGCTGCAAATGCCACTTCCAGCTTAGCTGTGCAGAAGAAGAACAACAAGAAGAAGAAATATCTCGAAATATGTCCGTCAGGCCCCTTCCCTTGAGATAAATCTGCAAATATCTCGGAAACGAAGCGAGCTATGGCAAAATGTTAAGAGACTTTATTTGTAGAGAATTAAGTTTCCTACTTTTATGTTCTATGATATTTTTTGATCAGATGCGTAGTTCTCGAGATATATCATGATATTTAAAAGTTCCGAAGCCGCACCAACATAATAGAGATACAGAAACACCGTGGCCCCTTTCTTTGAGATAACTCTGCACTATTGCGAGCTGGAAATGCCACTTCCAGTTTAGCTGTGCAGAAGAAGAACAACAAGAAGAAGAAATATCTCGAAATATGTCCGTTAGGCCCCGTCCCTTGAGATAAATCTGCAAATATCTCGGAAACGAAGCGAGATATGGCAAAATGTTAAGAGACCTTTTTTGTAGAGAATTAAGTTTCCTACTTTTTATCTTCTATGATATTTTTTGATCAGATGCGTAGTTCTCGAGATATATCAAGATATTTAAAAGTTCCGAAGCCGCACCAACATAATAGAGATACAGAAACACCGTGGCCCCTTTCTTTGAGATAACTCTGCACTATTGCGAGCTGCAAATGCCACTTCCAGCTTAGCTGTGCAGAAGAAGAACAACAAGAAGAAGAAATATCTCGAAATATGTCCGTCAGGCCCCTTCCCTTGAGATAAATCTGCAAATATCTCGGAAACGAAGCGAGCTATGGCAAAATGTTAAGAGACCTTTTTTGTAGAGAATTAAGTTTCCTACTTTTTATGTTCTATGATATTTTTTGATCAGATGCGTAGTTCTCGACATATATCAAGATATTTAAAAGTTCCGAAGCCGCACCAACATAATAGAGATACAGAAACACCGTGGCCCCTTTCTTTGGGATAACTCTGCACTAGTGCGAGCCGCAAATGCCACTTCCAGCTTAGCTGTGCAGAAGAAGAACAACAAGAAGAAGAAATATCTCGAAATATGTCCGTCAGGCCCCTTCCCTTGAGATAAATCTGCAAATATCTCGGAAACGAAGCTAGCTATGGCAAAATGTTAAGAGACCTTTTTTGTAGAGAATTATGTTTCCTACTTTTTATGTTCTACGATATTTTTTGATCAGACGCGTAGTTCTCGAGATATATCAAGATATTTAAAAGTTCCGAAGCCGCACCAACATAATAGAGATACAGAAACACCGTGGCCCCTTTCTTTGAGATAACTCTGCACTATTGCGGGCTGGAAATGCCACTTCCAGCTTAGCTGTGCAGAAGAAGGACAACAAGAAGAAGAAATATCTCGAAATATGCACGTCAGGCCCCTTCCCTTGAGATAAATCTGCAAATATCTCGGAAACGAAGCGAGCTATGGCAAAATGTTAAGAGACCTTATTTGTAGAGAATTAAGTTTCCTACTTTTATGTTCTATGATATTTTTTGATCAGATGCGTAGTTCTCGAGATATATCAAGATATTTAAAAGTTCCGAAGCCGCACCAACATAATAGAGATACAGAAACACCGTGGCCCCTTTCTTTGAGATAACTCTGCACTATTGCGAGCCGGAAATGCCACTTCCAGTTTAGCTGTGCAGAAGAAGAGCAACAAGAAGAAGAAATATCTCGAAATATGTCCGTTAGGCCCCTTCCCTTGAGATAAATCTGCAAATATCTCGGAAACGAAGCGAGATATGGCAAAATGTTAAGAGACCTTTTTTGTAGAGAATTAAGTTTCCTACTTTTTATCTTCTATGATATTTTTTGATCAGATGCGTAGTTCTCGAGATATATCAAGATATTTAAAAGTTCCGAAGCCGCACCAACATAATAGAGATACAGAAACACCGTGGCCCCTTTCTTTGAGATAACTCTGCACTATTCCGAGCTGCAAATGCCACTTCCAGCTTAGCTGTGCAGAAGAAGAACAACAAGAAGAAGAAATATCTCGAAATATGTCCGTCAGGCCCCTTCCCTTGAGATAAATCTGCAAATATCTCGGAAACGAAGCGAGCTATGGCAAAATGTTGAGAGACCTTTTTTGTAGAGAATTATGTTTCCTACAATTTATGTTCTATGATATTTTTTGATCAGAAGCGTAGTTTTCGAGATATATCGAGATATTTAAAAGTTCCGAATCCGCACCAACATAATAGAGATACAGAAACACCGTGGCCCCTTTCTTTGAGATAACTGCACTAGTGCGAGCCGCAAATGCCACTTCCAGTTTAGCTGTGCAGAAGAAGAACAACAAGAAGAAGAAATATCTCGAAATATGTCCGTCAGGCCCCTTCCCTTGAGATAAATCTGCAAATATCTCGGAAACGAAGCGAGCTATGGCAAAATGTTAAGAGACTTTATTTGTAGAGAATTAAGTTTCCTACTTTTATGTTCTATGATATTTTTTGATCAGATGCGTAGTTCTCGAGATATATCATGATATTTAAAAGTTCCGAATCCGCACCAACATAATAGAGATACAGAAACACCGTGGCCCCTTTCTTTGAGATAACTCTGCACTATTGCGAGCTGGAAATGCCACTTCCAGTTTAGCTGTGCAGAAGAAGAACAACAAGAAGAAGAAATATCTCGAAATATGTCCGTTAGGCCCCGTCCCTTGAGATAAATCTGCAAATATCTCGGAAACGAAGCGAGATATGGCAAAATGTTAAGAGACCTTTTTTGTAGAGAATTAAGTTTCCTACTTTTATGTTCTATGATATTTTTTGATCAGATGCGTAGTTCTCGAGATATATCAAGATATTTAAAAGTTCCGAAGCCGCACCAACATAATAGAGATACAGAAACACCGTGGCCCCTTTCTTTGAGATAACTCTGCACTATTGCGAGCCGGAAATGCCACTTCCAGTTTAGCTGTGCAGAAGAAGAGCAACAAGAAGAAGAAATATCTCGAAATATGTCCGTTAGGCCCCTTCCCTTGAGATAAATCTGCAAATATCTCGGAAACGAAGCGAGATATGGCAAAATGTTAAGAGACCTTTTTTGTAGAGAATTAAGTTTCCTACTTTTTATGTTCTATGATATTTTTTGATCAGATGCGTAGTTCTCGAGATATATCAAGATATTTAAAAGTTCCGAAGCCGCACCAACATAATAGAGATACAGAAACACCGTGGCCCCTTTCTTTGAGATAACTCTGCACTATTCCGAGCTGCAAATGCCACTTCCAGCTTAGCTGTGCAGAAGAAGAACAACAAGAAGAAGAAATATCTCGAAATATGTCCGTCAGGCCCCTTCCCTTGAGAGAAATCTGCAAATATCTCGGAAACGAAGCGAGCTATGGCAAAATGTTGAGAGACCTTTTTTGTAGAGAATTATGTTTCCTACAATTTATGTTCTATGATATTTTTTGATCAGAAGCGTAGTTTTCGAGATATATCGAGATATTTAAAAGTTCCGAAGCCGCACTAACATAATAGAGGTACAGAAACACCGTGGCCCCTTTCTTTGAGATAACTCTGCACTAGTGCGAGCCGCAAATGCCACTTCCAGTTTAGCTGTGCAGAAGAAGAACAACAAGAAGAAGAAATATCTCGAAATATGTCCGTCAGGCCCCTTCCCTTGAGATAAATCTGCAAATATCTCGGAAACGAAGCTAGCTATGGCAAAATGTTAAGAGACCTTTTTTGTAGAGAATTATGTTTCCTACTTTTTATGTTCTATGATATTTTTTGATCAGACGCGTAGTTCTCGAGATATATCAAGATATTTAAAAGTTCCGAAGCCGCACCAACATAATAGAGATACAGAAACACCGTGGCCCCTTTCTTTGAGATAACTCTGCACTATTGCGAGCTGGAAATGCCACTTCCAGCTTAGCTGTGCAGAAGAGGAACAACAAGAAGAAGAAATATCTCGGAATATGTCCGTCAGGCCCCTTCCCTTGAGCTAAATCTGCAAATATCTCGGAAACGATGCCAGCTATGGGAAAATGTTGAGATACCTTTTTTGTAGAGAATTAAGTTTCCTACTTTTTATGTTCTATGATATTTATTGATCAGATGCGTAATTCTCGAGATATATCAAGATATTTAAAAGCTCCGAAGCTGCACCAACATAATAGAGGTACAGAAACACCGTGGCCTCTATCTTTGAGATAACTCTGCACTATTGCGAGCTGCAAATGCCACTTCCAGCTTAGCTGTGCAGAAGAAGAACAACAAGAATAAGAAATATTTCGAAATATGTCCGTCAGGCCCCTTCCCTTGAGATAAATCTGCAAATATCTCGGAAACGAAGCGAGCTACGGCAAAATGTTAAGAGACCTTTTTTGTAGAAAATTAGGTTTCCTACTTTTTATGTTCTATGATATTTTTTGATCAGATGCGTAGTTCTCGAGATATATCAAGATATTTAAAAGTTCCGAAGCCGCACCAACATAATAGAGATACAGAAACACCGTGGCCCCTTTCTTTGCGATAACTCTGCACTATTGCGAGCTGCAAATGCCACTTCGAGCTCAGCTGTGCAGAAGAAGAACAACAAGAAGAAGAAATATCTCGAAATATGTCCGTCAGACCCCTTCCCTTGAGATATATCTGCAAATATCTCGGAAACGAAGGGAGCTATGGCAAAATGTTAAGAGACCTTTTTTGTAGAGAATTATGTTTCCTACAATTTACGTTCTATGCTATTTTTTGATCAGAAGCGTAGTTTTCGAGATATATCGAGATATTTAAAAGTTCCGAAGCCGCACCAACATAATAGAGATACAGAAACACCGTGGCCCCTTTCTTTGAGATAACTCTGCACTATTGCGACCTGCAAATGCCACTTCCAGCTTAGCTGTGCAGAAGAAGAACAACAAGAAGAAGAAATATCTCGAAATATGTCCGTCAGGCCCCTTCCCTTGAGATAAATCTGCAAACATCTCGGAAACGAAGCGAGCTATGGCAAAATGTTGAGATACCTTTTTTGTAGAGAATTAAGTTTCCTACTTTTTATGTTCTATGATATTTTTTGATCAGATGCGTAGTTCTCGAGATATATCAAGATATTTGAAAGTTCCGAAGCTGCACCAACATAATAGAGGTACAGAAACACCGTGGCCTCTATCTTTGAGATAACTCTGCACTATTGCGAGCTGCAAATGCCACTCCCAGCTTAGCTGTGCAGAAGAAGAACAACAAGAATAAGAAATATTTCGAAATATGTCCGTCAGGCCCCTTCCCTTGAGATAAATCTGCAAATATCTCGGAAACGAAGCGAGCTACGGCAAAATGTTAAGAGACCTTTTTTGTAGAAAATTAGGTTTCCTACTTTTTATGTTCTATGATATTTTTTGATCAGATGCGTAGTTCTCGAGATATATCAAGATATTTAAAAGTTCCGAAGCCGCACCAACATAATAGAGATACAGAAACACCGTGGCCCCTTTCTTTGCGATAACTCTGCACTATTGCGAGCTGCAAATGCCACTTCGAGCTCAGCTGTGCAGAAGAAGAACAACAAGAAGAAGAAATATCTCGAAATATGTCCGTCAGACCCCTTCCCTTGAGATATATCTGCAAATATCTCGGAAACGAAGGGAGCTATGGCAAAATGTTAAGAGACCTTTTTTGTAGAGAATTATGTTTCCTACAATTTACGTTCTATGCTATTTTTTGATCAGAAGCGTAGTTTTCGAGATATATCGAGATATTTAAAAGTTCCGAAGCCGCACCAACATAATAGAGATACAGAAACACCGTGGCCCCTTTCTTTGAGATAACTCTGCACTATTGCGACCTGCAAATGCCACTTCCAGCTTAGCTGTGCAGAAGAAGAACAACAAGAAGAAGAAATATCTCGAAATATGTCCGTCAGGCCCCATCCCTTGAGAGAAATCTGCAAATATCTCGGAAACGAAGCGGAGTATGGCAAAATGTTGAGATACCTTTTTTGTAGAGAATTAAGTTTCCTACTTTTTATGTTCTATGATATTTTTTGATCAGATGCGTAGTTCTCGAGATATATCAAGATATTTAAAAGTTCCGAAGCCGCACCAACATAATAGAGATACAGAAACACCGTGGCCCCTTTCTTTGAGATAACTCTGCACTATTGCGAGCTGTAAATGCCACTTCCAGCTTAGCTGTGCAGAAGAAGAACAACAAGAAGAAGAAATATCTCGAAATATGTCGGTCAGGCCCCTTCCCTTGAGATAAATCTGCAAATATCTCGGAAACGAAGCGAGCTATGGCAAAATGTTAAGAGACCTTATTTGTAGAGAATTAAGTTTCCTACATTTATGTTCTATGATATTTTTTGATCAGATGCGTAGTTCTCGAGATATATCAAGATATTTAAAAGTTCCGAAGCCGCACCAACATAATAGAGATACAGAAACACCGTGGCCCCTTTCTTTGAGATAACTCTGCACTATTCCGAGCTGCAAATGCCACTTCCAGCTTAGCTGTGCAGAAGAAGAACAACAAGAAGAAGAAATATCTCGAAATATGTCCGTCAGGCCCCTTCCCTTGAGATAAATCTGCAAATATCTCGGAAACGAAGCGAGCTATGGCAAAATGTTGAGAGACCTTTTTTGTAGAGAATTATGTTTCCTACAATTTATGTTCTATGATATTTTTTGATCAGAAGCGTAGTTTTCGAGATATATCGAGATATTTAAAAGTTCCGAAGCCGCACCAACATAATAGAGATACAGAAACACCGTGGCCCCTTTCTTTGAGATAACTCTGCACTAGTGCGAGCCGCAAATGCCACTTCCAGTTTAGCTGTGCAGAAGAAGAACAACAAGAAGAAGAAATATCTCGAAATATGTCCGTCAGGCCCCTTCCCTTGAGATAAATCTGCAAATATCTCGGATACGAAGCGAGCTATGGCAAAATGTTAAGAGACTTTATTTGTAGAGAATTAAGTTTCCTACTTTTTATGTTCTATGATATTTTTTGATCAGATGCGTAGTTCTCGAGATATATCAAGATATTTAAAAGTTCCGAAGCCGCACCAACATAATAGAGATACAGAAACACCGTGGCCCCTTTCTTTGAGATAACTCTGCGCTATTGCGAGCTGGAAACGCCACTTCCAGTTTAGCTGTGCAGAAGAAGAACAACAAGAAGAAGAAATATCTCGAAATATGTCCGTCAGGCCCCTTCCCTTGAGATATATCTGCAAATATCTCGGAAACGAAGCGAGCTATGGCAAAATGTTAAGAGACCTTTTTTGTAGAGAATTATGTTTCCTACAATTTATGTTCTATGATATTTTTTGATCAGAAGCGTAGTTTTCGAGATATATCGAGATATTCAAAAGTTCCGAATCCGCACCAACGTAATAGAGATACAGAAACACCGTGGCCTCTATCTTTGAGATAACTCTGCACTATTGCGAGCTGCAAATGCCACTTCGAGCTCAGCTGTGCAGAAGAAGAACAACAAGAAGAAGAAATATCTCGAAATATGTCCGTCAGACCCCTTCCCTTGAGATATATCTGCAAATATCTCGGAAACGAAGGGAGCTATGGCAAAATGTTAAGAGACCTTTTTTGTAGAGAATTATGTTTCCTACAATTTACGTTCTATGCTATTTTTTGATCAGAAGCGTAGTTTTCGAGATATATCGAGATATTTAAAAGTTCCGAAGCCGCACCAACATAATAGAGATACAGAAACACCGTGGCCCCTTTCTTTGAGATAACTCTGCACTATTGCGACCTGCAAATGCCACTTCCAGCTTAGCTGTGCAGAAGAAGAACAACAAGAAGAAGAAATATCTCGAAATATGTCCGTCAGGCCCCTTCCCTTGAGATAAATCTGCAAACATCTCGGAAACGAAGCGAGCTATGGCAAAATGTTGAGATACCTTTTTTGTAGAGAATTAAGTTTCCTACTTTTTATGTTCTATGATATTTTTTGATCAGATGCGTAGTTCTCGAGATATATCAAGATATTTGAAACTTCCGAAGCTGCACCAACATAATAGAGGTACAGAAACACCGTGGCCTCTATCTTTGAGATAACTCTGCACTATTGCGAGCTGCAAATGCCACTCCCAGCTTAGCTGTGCAGAAGAAGAACAACAAGAATAAGAAATATTTCGAAATATGTCCGTCAGGCCCCTTCCCTTGAGATAAATCTGCAAATATCTCGGAAACGAAGCGAGCTACGGCAAAATGTTAAGAGACCTTTTTTGTAGAAAATTAGGTTTCCTACTTTTTATGTTCTATGATATTTTTTGATCAGATGCGTAGTTCTCGAGATATATCAAGATATTTAAAAGTTCCGAAGCCGCACCAACATAATAGAGATACAGAAACACCGTGGCCCCTTTCTTTGCGATAACTCTGCACTATTGCGAGCTGCAAATGCCACTTCGAGCTCAGCTGTGCAGAAGAAGAACAACAAGAAGAAGAAATATCTCGAAATATGTCCGTCAGACCCCTTCCCTTGAGATATATCTGCAAATATCTCGGAAACGAAGGGAGCTATGGCAAAATGTTAAGAGACCTTTTTTGTAGAGAATTATGTTTCCTACAATTTACGTTCTATGCTATTTTTTGATCAGAAGCGTAGTTTTCGAGATATATCGAGATATTTAAAAGTTCCGAAGCCGCACCAACATAATAGAGATACAGAAACACCGTGGCCCCTTTCTTTGAGATAACTCTGCACTATTGCGACCTGCAAATGCCACTTCCAGCTTAGCTGTGCAGAAGAAGAACAACAAGAAGAAGAAATATCTCGAAATATGTCCGTCAGGCCCCATCCCTTGAGAGAAATCTGCAAATATCTCGGAAACGAAGCGGAGTATGGCAAAATGTTGAGATACCTTTTTTGTAGAGAATTAAGTTTCCTACTTTTTATGTTCTATGATATTTTTTGATCAGATGCGTAGTTCTCGAGATATATCAAGATATTTAAAAGTTCCGAAGCCGCACCAACATAATAGAGATACAGAAACACCGTGGCCCCTTTCTTTGAGATAACTCTGCACTATTGCGAGCTGTAAATGCCACTTCCAGCTTAGCTGTGCAGAAGAAGAACAACAAGAAGAAGAAATATCTCGAAATATGTCCGTCAGGCCCCTTCCCTTGAGATATATCTGCAAATATCTCGGAAACGAAGCGAGCTATGGCAAAATGTTAAGAGACCTTTTTTGTAGAGAATTATGTTTCCTACAATTTATGTTCTATGATATTTTTTGATCAGAACCGTAGTTTTCGGGATATATCGAGATATTTAAAACTTCCGAAGCCGCACCAACATAATAGAGATACAGAAACACCGTGGCCCCTTTCTTTGAGATAACTCTGCACTAGTGCGAGCCGCAAATGCCACTTCCAGCTTAGCTGTGCAGAAGAAGAACAACAAGAAGAAGAAATATCTCGAAATATGTCCGTCAGGCCCCTTCCCTTGAGATAAATCTGCAAATATCTCGGAAACCAAGCGAGCTATGGCAAAATGTTAAGGGACCTTTTTTGTAGAGAATTAAGTTTCCTACTTTTTATGTTCTATGATATTTTTTGATCAGATGCGTAGTTCTCGAGATATATCAAGATATTTAAAAGTTCCGAAGCCGCACCAACATAATAGAGATACAGAAACACCGTGGCCCCTTTCTTTGAGATAACTCTGCACTATTGCGACCTGCAAATGCCACTTCCAGCTTAGCTGTGCAGAAGAAGAACAACAAGAAGAAGAAATATCTCGAAATATGTCCGTCAGGCCCCTTCCCTTGAGATAAATCTGCAAACATCTCGGAAACGAAGCGAGCTATGGCAAAATGTTGAGATACCTTTTTTGTAGAGAATTAAGTTTCCTACTTTTTATGTTCTATGATATTTTTTGATCAGATGCGTAGTTCTCGAGATATATCAAGATATTTGAAAGTTCCGAAGCTGCACCAACATAATAGAGGTACAGAAACACCGTGGCCTCTATCTTTGAGATAACTCTGCACTATTGCGAGCTGCAAATGCCACTCCCAGCTTAGCTGTGCAGAAGAAGAACAACAAGAATAAGAAATATTTCGAAATATGTCCGTCAGGCCCCTTCCCTTGAGATAAATCTGCAAATATCTCGGAAACGAAGCGAGCTACGGCAAAATGTTAAGAGACCTTTTTTGTAGAAAATTAGGTTTCCTACTTTTTATGTTCTATGATATTTTTTGATCAGATGCGTAGTTCTCGAGATATATCAAGATATTTAAAAGTTCCGAAGCCGCACCAACATAATAGAGATACAGAAACACCGTGGCCCCTTTCTTTGCGATAACTCTGCACTATTGCGAGCTGCAAATGCCACTTCGAGCTCAGCTGTGCAGAAGAAGAACAACAAGAAGAAGAAATATCTCGAAATATGTCCGTCAGACCCCTTCCCTTGAGATATATCTGCAAATATCTCGGAAACGAAGGGAGCTATGGCAAAATGTTAAGAGACCTTTTTTGTAGAGAATTATGTTTCCTACAATTTACGTTCTATGCTATTTTTTGATCAGAAGCGTAGTTTTCGAGATATATCGAGATATTTAAAAGTTCCGAAGCCGCACCAACATAATAGAGATACAGAAACACCGTGGCCCCTTTCTTTGAGATAACTCTGCGCTATTGCGAGCTGGAAACGCCACTTCCAGTTTAGCTGTGCAGAAGAAGAACAACAAGAAGAAGAAATATCTCGAAATATGTCCGTCAGGCCCCTTCCCTTGAGATATATCTGCAAATATCTCGGAAACGAAGCGAGCTATGGCAAAATGTTAAGAGACCTTTTTTGTAGAGAATTATGTTTCCTACAATTTATGTTCTATGATATTTTTTGATCAGAAGCGTAGTTTTCGAGATATATCGAGATATTCAAAAGTTCCGAATCCGCACCAACGTAATAGAGATACAGAAACACCGTGGCCTCTATCTTTGAGATAACTCTGCACTATTGCGAGCTGCAAATGCCACTTCCAGTTTAGCTGTGCAGAAGAAGAACAACAAGAAGAAGAAATATCTCGAAATACGTCCGTCAGGCCGCTTCCCTTGAGATATATCTGCAAATATCTCGGAAACCAAGCGAGCTATGGCCAAATGTTAAGAGACCTTTTTTGTAGAGAATTATGTTTCCTACAATTTATGTTCTATGATATTTTTTGATCAGAAGCGTAGTTTTCGAGATATATCGAGATATTTAAAAGTTCCGAAGCCGCACCAACATAATAGAGATACAGAAACACCGTGGCCCCTTTCTTTGGGATAACTCTGCACTATTGCAGGCTGCAAATGCCACTTCCAGCTTAGATGTGCAGAAGAGGAACAACAAGAAGAAGAAATATCTCGGAATATGTCCGTCAGGCCCCTTCCCTTGAGCTAAATCTGCAAATATCTCGGAAACGATGCCAGCTATGGGAAAATGTTGAGATACCTTTTTTGTAGAGAATTAAGTTTCCTACTTTTTATGTTCTATGATATTTATTGATCAGATGCGTAATTCTCGAGATATATCAAGATATTTAAAAGCTCCGAAGCTGCACCAACATAATAGAGGTACAGAAACACCGTGGCCTCTATCTTTGAGATAACTCTGCACTATTGCGAGCTGCAAATGCCACTTCCAGCTTAGCTGTGCAGAAGAAGAACAACAAGAATAAGAAATATTTCGAAATATGTCCGTCAGGCCCCTTCCCTTGAGATAAATCTGCAAATATCTCGGAAACGAAGCGAGCTACGGCAAAATGTTAAGAGACCTTTTTTGTAGAAAATTAGGTTTCCTACTTTTTATGTTCTATGATATTTTTTGATCAGATGCGTAGTTCTCGAGATATATCAAGATATTTAAAAGTTCCGAAGCCGCACCAACATAATAGAGATACAGAAACACCGTGGCCCCTTTCTTTGAGATAACTCTGCACTATTGCGACCTGCAAATGCCACTTCCAGCTTAGCTGTGCAGAAGAAGAACAACAAGAAGAAGAAATATCTCGAAATATGTCCGTCAGGCCCCTTCCCTTGAGATAAATCTGCAAACATCTCGGAAACGAAGCGAGCTATGGCAAAATGTTGAGATACCTTTTTTGTAGAGAATTAAGTTTCCTACTTTTTATGTTCTATGATATTTTTTGATCAGATGCGTAGTTCTCGAGATATATCAAGATATTTGAAAGTTCCGAAGCTGCACCAACATAATAGAGGTACAGAAACACCGTGGCCTCTATCTTTGAGATAACTCTGCACTATTGCGAGCTGCAAATGCCACTCCCAGCTTAGCTGTGCAGAAGAAGAACAACAAGAATAAGAAATATTTCGAAATATGTCCGTCAGGCCCCTTCCCTTGAGATAAATCTGCAAATATCTCGGAAACGAAGCGAGCTACGGCAAAATGTTAAGAGACCTTTTTTGTAGAAAATTAGGTTTCCTACTTTTTATGTTCTATGATATTTTTTGATCAGATGCGTAGTTCTCGAGATATATCAAGATATTTAAAAGTTCCGAAGCCGCACCAACATAATAGAGATACAGAAACACCGTGGCCCCTTTCTTTGCGATAACTCTGCACTATTGCGAGCTGCAAATGGCACATCGAGCTCAGCTGTGCAGAAGAAGAACAACAAGAAGAAGAAATATCTCGAAATATGTCCGTCAGACCCCTTCCCTTGAGATATATCTGCAAATATCTCGGAAACGAAGGGAGCTATGGCAAAATGTTAAGAGACCTTTTTTGTAGAGAATTATGTTTCCTACAATTTACGTTCTATGCTATTTTTTGATCAGAAGCGTAGTTTTCGAGATATATCGAGATATTTAAAAGTTCCGAAGCCGCACCAACATAATAGAGATACAGAAACACCGTGGCCCCTTTCTTTGAGATAACTCTGCACTATTGCGACCTGCAAATGCCACTTCCAGCTTAGCTGTGCAGAAGAAGAACAACAAGAAGAAGAAATATCTCGAAATATGTCCGTCAGGCCCCTTCCCTTGAGATAAATCTGCAAACATCTCGGAAACGAAGCGAGCTATGGCAAAATGTTGAGATACCTTTTTTGTAGAGAATTAAGTTTCCTACTTTTTATGTTCTATGATATTTTTTGATCAGATGCGTAGTTCTCGAGATATATCAAGATATTTGAAAGTTCCGAAGCTGCACCAACATAATAGAGGTACAGAAACACCGTGGCCTCTATCTTTGAGATAACTCTGCACTATTGCGAGCTGCAAATGCCACTCCCAGCTTAGCTGTGCAGAAGAAGAACAACAAGAATAAGAAATATTTCGAAATATGTCCGTCAGGCCCCTTCCCTTGAGATAAATCTGCAAATATCTCGGAAACGAAGCGAGCTACGGCAAAATGTTAAGAGACCTTTTTTGTAGAAAATTAGGTTTCCTACTTTTTATGTTCTATGATATTTTTTGATCAGATGCGTAGTTCTCGAGATATATCAAGATATTTAAAAGTTCCGAAGCCGCACCAACATAATAGAGATACAGAAACACCGTGGCCCCTTTCTTTGCGATAACTCTGCACTATTGCGAGCTGCAAATGCCACTTCGAGCTCAGCTGTGCAGAAGAAGAACAACAAGAAGAAGAAATATCTCGAAATATGTCCGTCAGACCCCTTCCCTTGAGATAAATCTGCAAATATCTCGGAAACGAAGCGAGCTATGGCAAAATGTTAAGAGACCCTTTTTGTAGAGAATTATGTTTCCTACAATTTACGTTGTATGATATTTTTTGATCAGAAGCGTAGTTTTCGAGATATATCGAGATATTTAAAAGTTCCGAAGCCGCACCAACATAATAGAGATACAGAAACACCGTGGCCCCTTTCTTTGAGATAACTCTGCACTATTGCGACCTGCAAATGCCACTTCCAGCTTAGCTGTGCAGAAGAAGGACAACAAGAAGAAGAAATATCTCGAAATATGTCCGTTAGGCCCCTCCCCTTGAGATATATCTGCAAATATCTCGGAAACGAAGCGAGCTATGGCAAAATGTTAAGAGACCTTTTTTGTAGAGAATTATGTTTCCTACAATTTATGTTCTATAATATTTTTTGATCAGAAGCGTAGTTTTCGAGATATATCGAGATATTTAAAAGTTCCGAATCCGCACCAACGTAATAGAGATACAGAAACACCGTGGCCCCCTTCTTTGGGATAACTCTGCACCATTGCGAGCTGGAAACGCCACTTCCAGTTTAGCTGTGCAGAAGAAGAACAACAAGAAGAAGAAATATCTCGAAATATGTCCGTCAGGCCCCTTCCCTTGAGATAAATCTGCAAATATCTCGGAAACGAAGAGAGCTATGGCAAAATGTTAAGAGACCTTATTTGTAGAGAATTAAGTTTCCTACTTTTATGTTCTATGATATTTTTTGATCAGAAGCGTAGTTTTCGAGATATATCGAGATATTTAAAAGTTCCGAAGCCGCACCAACATAATAGAGATACAGAAACACCGTGGCCCCTTTCTTTGGGATAACTCTGCACTAGTGCGACCCGCAAATGCCACTTCCAGCTTAGCTGTGCAGAAGAAGAACAACAAGAAGAAGAAATATCTCGAAATATGTCCGTCAGGCCCCTTCCCTTGAGATAAATCTGCAAATATCTCGGAGACGAAGCGAGCTATGGCAAAATGTTCAGAGACATTTTTTGTAGAGAATTAAGTTTCCTACTTTTTATCTTTTATGATATTTTTTGATCAGATGCGTAGTTCTCGAGATATATCAAGATATTTAAAAGTTCCGAAGCCGCACCAACATAATAGAGATACAGAAACACCGTGGCCCCTTTCTTTGAGATAACTCTGCACTATTGCGAGCTGCAAATGCCACTTCCAGCTTAGCTGTGCAGAAGAAGAACAACAAGAAGAAGAAATATCTCGAAATATGTCCGTCAGGCCCCTTCCCTTGAGATAAATCTGCAAATATCTCGGAAACGAAGCGAGCTATGGCAAAATGTTAAGAGACCTTTTTTGTAGAGAATTATGTTTCCTACAATTTATGTTCTATGATATTTTTTGATCAGAAGCGTAGTTTTCGAGATATATCGAGATATTTAAAAGTTCCGAAGCCGCACCAACATAATAGAGATACAGAAACACCGTGGCCCCTTTCTTTGAGACAACTCTGCACTACTGCGACCTGCAAATGCCACTTCCAGCTTAGCTGTGCAGAAGAAGAACAACAAGAAGAAGAAATATCTCGAAATATGTCCGTCAGGCCCCTTCCCTTGAGATAAATCTGCAAATATCTCGGAAACGAAGCGAGCTATGGCAAAATGTTGAGATACCTTTTTTGTAGAGAATTAAGTTTCCTACTTTTTATGTTCTATGATATTTTTTGATCAGATGCGTAGTTCTCGAGATATATCAAGATATTTAAAAGCTCCGAAGCTGCACCAACCTAATAGAGGTACAGAAACACCGTGGCCCCTTTCTTTGAGATAACTCTGCACTATTGCGCACTGCAAATGCCACTTCCAGCTTAGCTGTGCAGAAGAAGAACAACAAGAAGAAGAAATATCTCGAAATATGTCCGTCAGGCCCCTTCCCTTGAGATAAATCTGCAAATATCTCGGAAACGAAGCGAGCTATGGCAAAATGTTAAGAGACCTTATTTGTAGAGAATTAAGTTTCCTACTTTTTATGTTCTGTGATATTTTTTGATCAGATGCGTAGTTCTCGAGATATATCAAGATATTTAAAAGTTCCGAAGCCGCACCAACATAATAGAGATACAGAAACACCGTGGCCCCTTTCTTTGAGATAACTCTGCACTATTGCGAGCTGCAAATGCCACTTCCAGCTTAGCTGTGCAGAAGAAGAACAACAAGAATAAGAAATATTTCGAAATATGTCCGTCAGGCCCCTTCCCTTGAGATAAATCTGCAAATATCTCGGAAACGAAGCGAGCTACGGCAAAATGTTAAGAGACCTTTTTTGTAGAGAACTATGTTTCCTACAATTTACGTTCTATGATATTTTTTGATCAGAAGCGTAGTTGTCGAGATATATCGAGATATTTAAAAGTTCCGAAGCCGCACCAACATAATAGAGATACAGAAACACCGTGGCCCCTTTCTTTGAGATAACTCTGCACTATTGCGACCTCCACATGCCACTTCCAGCTTAGCTGTGCAGAAGAAGAACAACAAGAAGAAGAAATATCTCGAAATATGTCCGTCAGGCCCCTTCCCTTGAGATAAATCTGCAAACATCTCGGAAACGAAGCGAGCTATGGCAAAATGTTGAGATACCTTTTTTGTAGAGAATTAAGTTTCCTACTTTTCATGTTCTATGATATTTTTTGATCAGATGCGTAGTTCTCGAGATATATCAAGATATTTGAAAGTTCCGAAGCCGCACCAACATAATAGAGATACAGAAACACCGTGGCCCCTTTCTTTGCGATAACTCTGCACTATTGCGAGCTGCAAATGCCACTTCGAGCTCAGCTGTGCAGAAGAAGAACAACAAGAGGAAGAAGTATCTCGAAATATGTCCGTCAGACCCCTTCCCTTGAGATATATCTGCAAATATCTCGGAAACGAAGCGAGCTATGGCAAAATGTTAAGAGACCTTTTTTGTAGAGAATTATGTTTCCTACAATTTACGTTCTATGATATTTTTTGATCAGAAGCGTAGTTGTCGAGATATATCGAGATATTTAAAAGTTCCGAAGCCGCACCAACATGATAGAGATACAGAAACACCGTGGCCCCTTTCTTTGAGATAACTCTGCACTATTGCGACCTCCACATGCCACTTCCAGCTTAGCTGTACAGAAGAAGAACAACAAGAAGAAGAAATATCTCGAAATATGTCCGTCAAGCCCCTTCCCTTGAGATAAATCTGCAAACATCTCGGAAACGAAGCGAGCTATGGCAAAATGTTCAGATACCTTTTTTGTAGAGAATTAAGTTTCCTACTTTTCATGTTCTATGATATTTTCTGATCAGATGCGTAGTTCTCGAGATATATCAAGATATTTAAAAGTTCCGAAGCCGCACCAACATAATAGACGTACAGAAACACCGTGGCCCCTTTCTTTGAGATAACTCTGCACTATTGCGAGCTGCAAATGCCACTTCCAGCTTAGCTGTGCAGAAGAAGAACAACAAGAAGAAGAAATATCTCGAAATATGTCCGTTAGGCCCCTTCCCTTGAGATAAATCTGCAGATATCTCGGAAACAAAGCGAGCTATGGCAAAATGTTAAGAGACCTTTTTTGTAGAGAATTAAGTTTCCTACTTTTTATGTTGTATGATATTTTTTGATCAGATGCGTAGTTCTCGAGATATATCAAGATATTTAAAAGTTCCGAAGCCGCACCAACATAATAGAGATACAGAAACACCGTGGCCCCTTTCCTTGAGATAACTCTGCACTATTGCGAGCTGCAAATGCCACTTCCAGCTTAGCTGTGCAGAAGAAGAACAACAAGAAGAAGAAATATCTCAAAATATGTCCGTCAGGCCCCTTCCCTTGAGATAAATCTGCAAATATCTCGGAAACGAAGCCAGCTATGGCAAAATGTTAAGAGACCTTTTTTGTAGAGAATTAAGTTTCCTACCTTTTATCTTCTATGATATTTTTTGATCAGATGCGTAGTTCTCGAGATATATCAAGATATTTAAAAGTTCCGAAGCTGCACCAACATAATAGAGGTACAGAAACACCGTGGCCTCTTTCTTTGAGATAACTCTGCACTATTGCGAGCTGCAAATGCCACTTCGAGCTTAGCTGTGCAGAAGAAGAACAACAAGAAGAACAAATATCTCGAAATATGTCCGTCAGACCCCTTCCCTTGAGATAAATCTGCAAATATCTCGGAAACGAAGCGAGCTATGGCAAAATGTTAAGATACCTTTTTTGTAGAGAATTATGTTTCCTACAATTTACGTTCTATGCTATTTTTTGATCAGATGCGTAGTTTTCGAGATATACCGAGATATTTAAAAGTTCCGAAGCCGCACCAACATAATAGAGATACGGAAACACCGTGGCCCCTTTCTTTGAGATAACTCTGCACTATTGCGACCTGCAAATGCCACTTCCAGCTTAGCTGTGCAGAAGAAGAACAACAAGAAGAAGAAATATCTCGAAATATGTCCGTCAGGCCCCTTCCCTTGAGATAAATCTGCAAACATCTCGGAAACGAAGCGAGCTATGGCAAAATGTTGAGATACCTTTTTTGTAGAGAATTAAGTTTCCTACTTTTTATGTTCTATGATGTTTTTTGATCAGAAGCGTAGTTTTCGAGATATATCGAGATATTTAAAAGTTCCGAAGCCGCACCAACATAATAGAGATACAGAAACACCGTGGCCCCTTTCTTTGAGATAACTCTGCACTAGTGCGAGCCGCAAATGCCACTTCCAGCTTAGCTGTGCAGAAGAAGAACAACAAGAAGAAGAAATATCTCGAAATATGTCCGTCAGGCCCCTTCCCATGAGATAAATCTGCAAATATCTCGGAAAGGAAGCGAGCTATGGCAAAATGTTAAGAGACCTCTTTGTAGAGAATTAAGTTTCCTACTTTTTATGCTCTATGATATTTTTTGATCAGATGCGTAGTTCTCGAGATATATCAAGATATTTAAAAGTTCCGAAGCCGCACCAACATAATAGAGATACAGAAACACCGTGGCCCCTTTCTTTGAGATAACTCTGCACTACTGCGACCTGCAAAGGCCACTTCCAGCTTAGCTGTGCAGAAGAAGAACAACAAGAAGAAGAAATATCTCGAAATATGTCCGTCAGGCCCCTTCCCTTGAGATAAATCTGCAAACATCTCGGAAACGAAGCGAGCTATGGCAAAATGTTGAGATACCTTTTTTGTAGAGAATTAAGTTTCCTACTTTTTATGTTCTATGATGTTTTTTGATCAGAAGCGTAGTTTTCGAGATATATCGAGATATTTAAAAGTTCCGAAGCCGCACCAACATAATAGAGATACAGAAACACCGTGGCCCCTTTCTTTGAGATAACTCTGCACTAGTGCGAGCCGCAAATGCCACTTCCAGCTTAGCTGTGCAGAAGAAGAACAACAAGAAGAAGAAATATCTCGAAATATGTCCGTCAGGCCCCTTCCCATGAGATAAATCTGCAAATATCTCGGAAACGAAGCGAGCTATGGCAAAATGTTAAGAGACCTTTTTTGTAGAGAATTAAGTTTCCTACTTTTTATGCTCTATGATATTTTTTGATCAGATGCGTAGTTCTCGAGATATATCAAGATATTTAAAAGTTCCGAAGCCGCACCAACATAATAGAGATACAGAAACACCGTGGCCCCTTTCTTTGAGATAACTCTGCACTACTGCGACCTGCAAAGGCCACTTCCAGCTTAGCTGTGCAGAAGAAGAACAACAAGAAGAAGAAATATCTCGAAATATGTCCGTCAGGCCCCTTCCCTTGAGATAAATCTGCAAATATCTCGGAAACGAAGCGGAGTATGGCAAAATGTTAAGAGACCTTTTTTGTAGAGAATTAAGTTTCCTACTTTTTATGTTCTATGATATTTTTTGATCAGATGCGTAGTTCTCGAGATATATCAAGATATTTAAAAGTTCCGAAGCCGCACCAACATAATAGAGATACCGAAACACCGTGGCCCCTTTCTTTGAGATAACTCTGCACTATTGCGAGCTGTAAATGCCACTTCCAGCTTAGCTGTGCAGAAGAAGAACAACAAGAAGAAGAAAAATCTCCAAGTATGTCCGTCAGGGCCCTTCCCTTGAGATAAATGTGCAAATATCTCGGAAACGAAGCGAGCTATGGCAAAATGTTAGGAGACCTTTTTTGTAGAGAATTAAGTTTCCTATTCTTTATGTTCTATGATATTTTTTGATCAGATGCGTAGTTCTCGAGATATATCAAGATATTTAAAAGTTCCGATGCCGCACCAACATAATAGAGATACAGAAACACCGTGGCCCCTTTCTTTGAGATAACTCTGCACTATTGCGAGCTGGAAATGCCACTTCCAGTTTAGCTGTGCAGAAGAAGAACAACAAGAAGAAGAAATATCTCGAAATATGTCCGTCAGACCCCTTCCCTTGAGATATATCTGCAAATATCTCGGAAACGAAGCGAGCTATGGCAAAATGTTAAGAGACCTTTTTTGTAGAGAATTATGTTTCCTACAATTTACGTTCTATGCTATTTTTTGATCAGAAGCGTAGTTTTCGAGATATATCGAGATATTTAAAAGTTCCGAAGCCGCACCAACATAATAGAGATACAGAAACACCGGGCCCCTTTCTTTGAGATAACTCTGCACTATTGCGACCTGCAAATGCCACTTCCAGCTTAGCTGTGCAGAAGAAGAACAACAAGAAGTAGAAATATCTCGAAATATGTCCGTCAGGCCCGTTCCCTTGAGATAAATCTGCAAATATCTCGGAAACGAAGCGGAGTATGGCAAAATGTTGAGATACCTTTTTTGTAGAGAATTAAGTTTCCTACTTTTTATGTTCTATGATATTTTTTGATCAGATGCGTAGTTCTCGAGATATATCAAGATATTTAAAAGTTCCGAAGCCGCACCAACATAATAGAGATACAGAAACACCGTGGCCCCTTTCTTTGCGATAACTCTGCACTATTGCGAGCTGCAAAAGCCACTTCGAGCTCAGCTGTGCAGAAGAAGAGCAACAAGAAGAAGAAATATCTCGAAATATGTCCGTCAGACCCCTTCCCTTGAGATATATCTGCAAATATCTCGGAAACGAAGGGAGCTATGGCAAAATGTTAAGAGACCTTTTTTGTAGAGAATTATGTTTCCTACAATTTACGTTCTATGCTATTTTTTGATCAGAAGCGTAGTTTTCGAGATATACCGAGATATTTAAAAGTTCCGAAGCCGCACCAACATAATAGAGATACGGAAACACCGTGGCCCCTTTCTTTGAGATAACTCTGCACTATTGCGACCTGCAAATGCCACTTCCAGCTTAGCTGTGTAGAAGAAGAACAACAAGAAGAAGAAATATCTCGAAATATGTCCGTCAGGCCCCTTCCCTTGAGATAAATCTGCAAACATCTCGGAAACGAAGCGAGCTATGGCAAAATGTTGAGATACCTTTTTTGTAGAGAATTAAGTTTCCTACTTTTCATGTTCTATGATATTTTTTGATCAGATGCGTAGTTCTCGAGATATATCAAGATATTTAAAACTTCCGAAGCCGCACCAACATAATAGAGATACAGAAACACCGTGGCCCCTTTCTTTGCGATAACTCTGCACTATTACGAGCTGCAAATGCCACTTCCAGCTTAGCTGTGCAGAAGAAGAACAACAAGAAGAAGAAATATCTCGAAATATGTCCTTCAGGCCCCTTCCCTTGAGATAAATCTGCAAATATCTCAGAAACGAAGCGAGCTATGGCAAAATGTTAAGAGACCTTTTTTGTAGAGAATTAAGTTTCCTACTTTTTATGTTCTATGATATTTTTTGATCAGATGCGTAGTTCTCGAGATATATCAAGATATTTAAAAGTTCCGAAGCCGCACCAACATAATAGAGATACAAAAACACCGTGGCCCCTTTCTTTGAGATAACTCTGCACTATTGCGAGCTGCAAATGCCACTTCCAGCTTAGCTGTGCAGAAGAAGGACAACAAGAAGAAGAAATATCTCGAAGTATGTCCGTCAGGCCCCTTCCCTTGAGATAAACCTGCAAATATCTCGGAAACGAAGAGAGCTATGGCAAAATGTTAAGAGACCTTTTTTGTAGAGAATTAAGTTTCCTACTTTTTATGCTCTATGATATTTTTTGATCAGATGCGTAGTTCTCGAGATATATCAAGATATTTAAAAGTTCCGAAGCCGCACCAACATAATAGAGATACAGAAACACCGTGGCCCCTTTCTTTGAGATAACTCTGCACTATTGCGAGCTGTAAATGCCACTTCCAGCTTAGCTGTGCAGAAGAAGAACAACAAGAAGAAGAAAAATCTCCAAGTATGTCCGTCAGGGCCCTTCCCTTGAGATAAATCTGCAAATATCTCGGAAACGAAGCGAGCTATGGCAAAATGTTAGGAGACCTTTTTTGTAGAGAATTAAGTTTCCTATTCTTTATGTTCTATGATATTTTTTGATCAGATGCGTAGTTCTCGAGATATATCAAGATATTTAAAAGTTCCGATGCCGCACCAACATAATAGAGATACAGAAACACCGTGGCCCCTTTCTTTGAGATAACTCTGCACTATTGCGAGCTGGAAATGCCACTTCCAGTTTAGCTGTGCAGAAGAAGAACAACAAGAAGAAGAAATATCTCGAAATATGTCCGTTAGGCCCCTTCCCTTGAGATAAATCTGCAAATATCTCGGAAACGAAGCCAGCTATGGCAAAATGTTAGGAGACCTTTTTTGTAGAGAATTAAGTTTCCTACTTTTTATGTTCTATGATATTTTTTGATCAGATGCGTAGTTCTCGAGATATATCAAGATATATAAAAGTTCCGAAGCCGCACCAACATAATAGAGATACAGAAACACCGTGGCCCCTTTCTTTGAGATAACTCTGCACTATTGCGAGCTGCAAATGCCACTTCCAGCTTAGCTGTGCAGAAGAAGAACAACAAGAAGAAGAAATATCTCGAAATATGTCCGTCAGACCCCTTCCCTTGAGATATATCTGCAAATATCTCGGAAACGAAGCGAGCTATGGCAAAATGTTAAGAGACCTTTTTTGTAGAGAATTATGTTTCCTACAATTTACGTTCTATGCTATTTTTTGATCAGAAGCGTAGTTTTCGAGATATATCGAGATATTTAAAAGTTCCGAAGCCGCACCAACATAATAGAGATACAGAAACACCGGGCCCCTTTCTTTGAGATAACTCTGCACTATTGCGACCTGCAAATGCCACTTCCAGCTTAGCTGTGCAGAAGAAGAACAACAAGAAGTAGAAATATCTCGAAATATGTCCGTCAGGCCCGTTCCCTTGAGATAAATCTGCAAATATCTCGGAAACGAAGCGGAGTATGGCAAAATGTTGAGATACCTTTTTTGTAGAGAATTAAGTTTCCTACTTTTTATGTTCTATGATATTTTTTGATCAGATGCGTAGTTCTCGAGATATATCAAGATATTTAAAAGTTCCGAAGCCGCACCAACATAATAGAGATACAGAAACACCGTGGCCCCTTTCTTTGCGATAACTCTGCACTATTGCGAGCTGCAAAAGCCACTTCGAGCTCAGCTGTGCAGAAGAAGAGCAACAAGAAGAAGAAATATCTCGAAATATGTCCGTCAGACCCCTTCCCTTGAGATATATCTGCAAATATCTCGGAAACGAAGGGAGCTATGGCAAAATGTTAAGAGACCTTTTTTGTAGAGAATTATGTTTCCTACAATTTACGTTCTATGCTATTTTTTGATCAGAAGCGTAGTTTTCGAGATATACCGAGATATTTAAAAGTTCCGAAGCCGCACCAACATAATAGAGATACGGAAACACCGTGGCCCCTTTCTTTGAGATAACTCTGCACTATTGCGACCTGCAAATGCCACTTCCAGCTTAGCTGTGTAGAAGAAGAACAACAAGAAGAAGAAATATCTCGAAATATGTCCGTCAGGCCCCTTCCCTTGAGATAAATCTGCAAACATCTCGGAAACGAAGCGAGCTATGGCAAAATGTTGAGATACCTTTTTTGTAGAGAATTAAGTTTCCTACTTTTTATGTTCTATGATATTTTTTGATCAGAAGCGTAGTTTTCGAGATATATCGAGATATTTAAAAGTTCCGAAACCGCACCAACATAATAGAGATACAGAAACACCGTGGCCCCTTTCTTTGAGATAACTCTGCACTAGTGCGAGCCGCAAATGCCACTTCCAGCTTAGCTGTGCAGAAGAAGAACAACAAGAAGAAGAAATATCTCGAAATATGTCCGTCAGGCCCCTTCCCATGAGATAAATCTGCAAATATCTCGGAAACGAAGCGAGCTATGGCAAAATGTTAAGAGACCTTTTTTGTAGAGAATTAAGTTTCCTACTTTTTATGCTCTATGATATTTTTTGATCAGATGCGTAGTTCTCGAGATATATCAAGATATTTAAAAGTTCCGAAGCCGCACCAACATAATAGAGATACAGAAACACCGTGGCCCCTTTCTTTGAGCTAACTCTGCACTATTGCGACCTGCAAAGGCCACTTCCAGCTTAGCTGTGCAGAAGAAGAACAACAAGAAGAAGAAATATCTCGAAATATGTCCGTCAGGCCCCTTCCCTTGAGATAAATCTGCAAATATCTCGGAAACGAAGCGTAGTATGGCAAAATGTTGAGATACCTTTTTTGTAGAGAATTAAGTTTCCTACTTTTCATGTTCTATGATATTTTTTGATCAGATGCGTAGTTCTCGAGATATATCAAGATATTTAAAACTTCCGAAGCCGCACCAACATAATAGAGATACAGAAACACCGTGGCCCCTTTCTTTGCGATAACTCTGCACTATTACGAGCTGCAAATGCCACTTCCAGCTTAGCTGTGCAGAAGAAGAACAACAAGAAGAAGAAATATCTCGAAATATGTCCTTCAGGCCCCTTCCCTTGAGATAAATCTGCAAATATCTCAGAAACGAAGCGAGCTATGGCAAAATGTTAAGAGACCTTTTTTGTAGAGAATTAAGTTTCCTACTTTTTATGTTCTATGATATTTTTTGATCAGATGCGTAGTTCTCAAGATATATCAAGATATTTAAAAGTTCCGAAGCCGCACCAACATAATAGAGATACAAAAACACCGTGGCCCCTTTCTTTGAGATAACTCTGCACTATTGCGAGCTGCAAATGCCACTTCCAGCTTAGCTGTGCAGAAGAAGGACAACAAGAAGAAGAAATATCTCGAAGTATGTCCGTCAGGCCCCTTCCCTTGAGATAAACCTGCAAATATCTCGGAAACGAAGAGAGCTATGGCAAAATGTTAAGAGACCTTTTTTGTAGAGAATTAAGTTTCCTACTTTTTATGTTCTATGATATTTTTTGATCAGATGCGTAGTTCTCGAGATATATCAAGATATTTAAAAGTTCCGAAGCCGCACCAACATAATAGAGATACAGAAACACCGTGGCCCCTTTCTTTGAGATAACTCTGCACTATTGCGAGCTGTAAATGCCACTTCCAGCTTAGCTGTGCAGAAGAAGAACAACAAGAAGAAGAAATATCTCGAAATATGTCCGTCAGGCCTCTTCCCTTGAGATATATCTGCAAATATCTCGGAAACGAAGCGAGCTATGGCAAAATCTTAGGAGACCTTTTTTGTAGAGAATTATGTTTCCTACAATTTATGTTCTATGATATTTTTTGATCAGGAGCGTAGTTTTCGAGATATATCGAGATATTTAAAAGTTCCGAAGCCGCACCAACATAATAGAGATACAGAAACACCGTGGCCCCTTTCTTTGGGATAACTCTGCACTATTGCGAGCTGGAAATGCCACTTCCAGTTTAGCTGTGCAGAAGAAGAACAACAAGAAGAAGAAATATCTCGAAATATGTCCGTTTGGCCACTTCCCTTGAGATAAATCTGCAAATATCTCGGAAACGAAGCGAGATGTTAAGAGACCTTTTTTGTAGAGAATTAAGTTTCCTACTTTTTATGTTCTATGATATTTTTTGATCAGATGCGTAGTTCTCGAGATATATCAAGATATTTAAAAGTTCCGAAGCCGCACCAACATAATAGAGATACAGAAACACCGTGGCCCCTTTCTTTGAGATAACTCTGCGCTATTGCGAGCTGGAAACGCCACTTCCAGTTTAGCTGTGCAGAAGAAGGACAACAAGAAGAAGAAATATCTCGAAATATGCACGTCAGGCCCCTTCCCTTGTGATAAATCTGCAAATATCTCGGAAACGAAGCGAGCTATGGCAAAATGTTAAGAGACCTTATTTGTAGAGAATTAAGTTTCCTACTTTTTATGTTCTATGATATTTTTTGATCAGATGCGTAGTTCTCGAGATATATCAAGATATTTAAAAGTTCCGAAGCCGCACCAACATAATAGAGATACAGAAACACCGTGGCCCCTTTCTTTGAGATAACTCTGCACTATTGCGAGCTGGAAATGCCACTTCCAGTTTAGCTGTGCAGAAGAAGAACAACAAGAAGAAGAAATATCTCGAAATATGTCCGTTTGGCCACTTCCCTTGAGATAAATCTGCAAATATCTCGGAAACGAAGCGAGATGTTAAGAGACCTTTTTTGTAGAGAATTAAGTTTCCTACTTTTTATGTTCTATGATATTTTTTGATCAGATGCGTAGTTCTCGAGATATATCAAGATATTTAAAAGTTCCGAAGCCGCAACTACATAATAGAGATACAGAAACACCGTGGCCCCTTTCTTTGAGATAACTCTGCACTATTGCGAGCTGCAAATGCCACTTCCAGCTTAGCTGTGCAGAAGAAGGACAACAAGAAGAAGAAATATCTCGAAATATGCACGTCAGGCCCCTTCCCTTGAGATAAATCTGCAAATATCTCGGAAACGAAGCGAGCTATGGCAAAATGTTAAGAGACCTTATTTGTAGAGAATTAAGTTTCCTACTTTTTATGTTCTATGATATTTTTTGATCAGATGCGTAGTTCTCGAGATATATCAAGATATTTAAAAGTTCCGAAGCCGCACCAACATAATAGAGATACAGAAACACCGTGGCCCCTTTCTTTGAGATAACTCTGCACTATTGCGAGCTGGAAATGCCACTTCCAGTTTAGCTGTGCAGAAGAAGAACAACAAGAAGAAGAAATATCTCGAAATATGTCCGTTTGGCCACTTCCCTTGAGATAAATCTGCAAATATCTCGGAAACGAAGCGAGATGTTAAGAGACCTTTTTTGTAGAGAATTAAGTTTCCTACTTTTTATGTTCTATGATATTTTTTGATCAGATGCGTAGTTCTCGAGATATATCAAGATATTTAAAAGTTCCGAAGCCGCACCAACATAATAGAGATACAGAAACACCGTGGCCCCTTTCTTTGAGATAACTCTGCACTATTGCGAGCTGGAAATGCCACTTCCAGTTTAGCTGTGCAGAAGAAGAACAACAAGAAGAAGAAATATCTCGAAATATGTCCGTTTGGCCCCTTCCCTTGAGATAAATCTGCAAATATCTCGGAAACGAAGCGAGATGTTAAGAGACCTTTTTTGTAGAGAATTAAGTTTCCTACTTTTTATGTTCTATGATATTTTTTGATCAGATGCGTAGTTCTCGAGATATATCAAGATATTTAAAAGTTCCGAAGCCGCACCAACATAATAGAGATACAGAAACACCGTGGCCCCTTTCTTTGAGATAACTCTGCACTATTGCGAGCTGGAAATGCCACTTCCAGTTTAGCTGTGCAGACGAAGAACAACAAGAAGAAGAAATATCTCGAAATATGTCCGTTAGGCCCCTTCCCTTGAGATAAATCTGCAAATATCTCGGAAACGAAGCGAGATATGGCAAAATGTTAAGAGACCTTTTTTGTAGAGAATTAAGTTTCCTACTTTTTATCTTCTATGATATTTTTTGATCAGAAGCGTAGTTTTCGAGATATATCGAGATATTTAAAAGTTCCGAAGCCGCACCAACATAATAGAGATACAGAAACACCGTGGCCCCTTTCTTTGAGATAACTCTGCACTATTCCGAGCTGTAAGTGCCATTTCCAGCTTAGCTGTGCAGAAGAAGAACAACAAGAAGAAGAAATATCTCGAAATATGTCCGTCAGGCCCCTTCGCTTGAGATAAATCTGCAAATATCTCGGAAACGAAGCGAGCTATGGCAAAATGTTACGGGACCTTATTTGTAGAGAATAAAGTTTCCTACTTTTTATGTTCTATGATATTTTTCGATCAGATGCGTAGTTCTCGAGATATATCAAGATATTTAAAAGTTCCGAAGCCGCACCAACATAATAGAGATACAGAAACACCGTGGCCCCTTTCTTTGAGATTACTCTGCACTATTGCGAGCTGCAAATGCCACTTCCAGCTTAGCTGTGCAGAAGAAGAACAACAATGAGAAGAAATATCTCGAAATATGTCCGTCAGGCCCCTTCCCTTGAGATAAATCTGCAAATATCTCGGAAACGAAGCGAGATATGGCAAAATGGTAAGAGACCTGTTTTGTAGAGAATTAAGTTTCCTACTTTTTATCTTGTATGATATTTTTTGATCAGATGCGTAGTTCTCGAGATATATCAAGATATTTAAAAGTTCCGAAGCCGCACCAACATAATAGAGATACAGAAACAACGTGGCCCCTTTCTTTGAGATTACTCTGCACTATTGCGAGCTGCAAATGCCACTTCCAGCTTAGCTGTGCAGAAGAAGAACAACAATGAGAAGAAATATCTCGAAATATGTCCGTCAGGCCCCTTCCCTTGAGATAAATCTGCAAATATCTCGGAAACGAAGCGAGCTATGGCAAAATGTTAAGAGACTTTATTTGTAGAGAATTAAGTTTCCTACTTTTTATGTTCTATGATATTTTTTGATCAGATGCGTTGTTCTCGAGATATATCAAGATATTTAAAAGTTCCGAAGCCGCACCAACATAATAGAGATACAGAAACAACGTGGCCCCTTTCTTTGAGATAACTCTGCACTATTGCGAGCTGGAAATGCCACTTCCAGCTTAGCTGTGCAGAAGAAGAACAACAAGAAGAAGAAATATCTCGAAATATGTCCGTCAGGCCCCTTCGCTTGAGATAAATCTGCAAATATCTCGGAAACGAAGCGAGATATGGCAAAATGTTAAGAGACCTTTTTTATGGAGAATTAAGTTTCCTACTTTTTATCTTGTATGATATTTTTTGATCAGATGCGTAGTTCTCGAGATATATCAAGATATTTAAAAGTTCCGAAGCCGCACCAACATAATAGAGATACAGAAACACCGTGGCCCCTTTCTTTGAGATAACTCTGCACTATTGCGAGCTGCAAATGCCACTTCCAGCTTAGCTGTGCAGAAGAAGAACAACAAGAAGAAGAAATATCTCGAAATATGTCCGTCAGGCCCCTTCCCTTGAGATAAATCTGCAAATATCTCGGAAACGAAGCGAGCTATGGCAAAATGTTAAGAGACCTTTTTTGTAGAGAATTAAGTTTCCTACTTTTTATGTTCTATGATATTTTTTGATCAGATGCGTAGTTCTCGAGATATATCAAGATATTTAAAAGTTCCGAAGCCGCAACTACATAATAGAGATACAAAAACACCGTGCCCCCTTTCTTTGAGATAACTCTGTACTATTGCGAGCTGCAAATGCCACTTCCAGCTTAGCTGTGCAGAAGAAGGACAACAAGAAGAAGAAATATCTCGAAATATGCACGTCAGGCCCCTTCCCTTGAGATAAATCTGCAAATATCTCGGAAACGAAGCGAGCTATGGCAAAATGTTAAGAGACCTTATTTGTAGAGAATTAAGTTTCCTACTTTTTATGTTCTATGATATTTTTTGATCAGATGCGTAGTTCTCGAGATATATCAACATATTTAAAAGTTCCGAAGCCGCACCAACATAATAGAGATACAGAAACACCGTGGCCCCTTTCTTTGAGATAACTCTGCACTATTGCGAGCTGGAAATGCCACTTCCAGTTTAGCTGTGCAGAAGAAGAACAACAAGAAGAAGAAATATCTCGAAATATGTCCGTTTGGCCACTTCCCTTGAGATAAATCTGCAAATATCTCGGAAACGAAGCGAGATGTTAAGAGACCTTTTTTGTAGAGAATTAAGTTTCCTACTTTTTATGTTCTATGATATTTTTTGATCAGATGCGTAGTTCTCGAGATATATCAAGATATTTAAAAGTTCCGAAGCCGCACCAACATAATAGAGATACAGAAACACCGTGGCCCCTTTCTTTGAGATAACTCTGCACTATTGCGAGCTGGAAATGCCACTTCCAGTTTAGCTGTGCAGAAGAAGAACAACAAGAAGAAGATATATCTCGAAATATGTCCGTTAGGCCCCTTCCCTTGAGATAAATCTGCAAATATCTCGGAAACGAAGCGAGATATGGCAAAATGTTAAGAGACCTTTTTTGTAGAGAATTAAGTTTCCTACTTTTTATGTTCTATGATATTTTTTGATGAGATGCGTAGTTCTCGAGATATATCAAGATATTTAAAAGTTCCGAAGCCGCAACTACATAATACAGATACAGAAACACCGTGGCCCCTTTCTTTGAGATAACTCTGCACTATTGCGAGCTGCAAATGCCACTTCCAGCTTAGCTGTGCAGAAGAAGGACAACAAGAAGAAGAAATATCTCGAAATATGCACGTCAGGCCCCTTCCCTTGAGATAAATCTGCAAATATCTCGGAAACGAAGCGAGCTATGGCAAAATGTTAAGAGACCTTATTTGTAGAGAATTAAGTTTCCTACTTTTTATGTTCTATGATATTTTTTGATCAGATGCGTAGTTCTCGAGATATATCAAGATATTTAAAAGTTCCGAAGCCGCACCAACATAATAGAGATACAGAAACACCGTGGCCCCTTTCTTTGAGATAACTCTGCACTATTGCGAGCTGGAAATGCCACTTCCAGTTTAGCTGTGCAGAAGAAGAACAACAAGAAGAAGAAATATCTCGAAATATGTCCGTTTGGCCACTTCCCTTGAGATAAATCTGCAAATATCTCGGAAACGAAGCGAGATGTTAAGAGACCTTTTTTGTAGAGAATTAAGTTTCCTACTTTTTATGTTCTATGATATTTTTTGATCAGATGTGTAGTTCTCGAGATATATCAAGATATTTAAAAGTTCCGAAGCCGCACCAACATAATAGAGATACAGAAACACCGTGGCCCCTTTCTTTGAGATAACTCTGCACTATTGCGAGCTGGAAATGCCACTTCCAGTTTAGCTGTGCAGAAGAAGAACAACAAGAAGAAGAAATATCTCGAAATATGTCCGTTAGGCCCCTTCCCTTGAGATAAATCTGCAAATATCTCGGAAACGAAGCGAGATATGGCAAAATGTTACGGGACCTTATTTGTAGAGAATTAAGTTTCCTACTTTTTATGCTCTATGATATTTTTCGATCAGATGCGTAGTTCTCGAGATATATCAAGATATTTAAAAGTTCCGAAGCCGCACCAACATAATAGAGATACAGAAACACCGTGGCCCCTTTCTTTGAGATTACTCTGCACTATTGCGAGCTGCAAATGCCACTTCCAGCTTAGCTGTGCAGAAGAAGAACAACAATGAGAAGAAATATCTCGAAATATGTCCGTCAGGCCCCTTCCCTTGAGATAAATCTGCAAATATCTCGGAAACGAAGCGAGATATGGCAAAATGGTAAGAGACCTGTTTTGTAGAGAATTAAGTTTCCTACTTTTTATCTTGTATGATATTTTTTGATCAGATGCGTAGTTCTCGAGATATATCAAGATATTTAAAAGTTCCGAAGCCGCACCAACATAATAGAGATACAGAAACACCGTGGCCCCTTTCTTTGAGATAATCCTGCACTATTGCGAGCTGCAAATGCCACTTCCAGCTTAGCTGTGCAGAAGAAGAACAACAATGAGAAGAAATATCTCGAAATATGTCCGTCAGGCCCCTTCCCTTGAGATAAATCTGCAAATATCTCGGAAACGAAGCGAGCTATGGCAAAATGTTAAGAGACTTTATTTGTAGAGAATTAAGTTTCCTACTTTTTATGTTCTATGATATTTTTTGATCAGATGCGTTGTTCTCGAGATATATCAAGATATTTAAAAGTTCCGAAGCCGCACCAACATAATAGAGATACAGAAACAACGTGGCCCCTTTCTTTGAGATAACTCTGCACTATTGCGAGCTGGAAATGCCACTTCCAGCTTAGCTGTGCAGAAGAAGAACAACAAGAAGAAGAAATATCTCGAAATATGTCCGTCAGGCCCCTTCGCTTGAGATAAATCTGCAAATATCTCGGAAACGAAGCGAGATATGGCAAAATGTTAAGAGACCTTTTTTATGGAGAATTCAGTTTCCTACTTTTTATCTTGTATGATATTTTTTGATCAGATGCGTAGTTCTCGAGATATATCAAGATATTTAAAAGTTCCGAAGCCGCACCAACATAATAGAGATACAGAAACACCGTGGCCCCTTTCTTTGAGATAACTCTGCACTATTGCGAGCTGCAAATGCCACTTCCAGCTTAGCTGTGCAGAAGAAGAACAACAAGAAGAAGAAATATCTCGAAATATGTCCGTCAGGCCCCTTCCCTTGAGATAAATCTGCAAATATCTCGGAAACGAAGCGAGCTATGGCAAAATGTTAAGAGACCTTTTTTGTAGAGAATTAAGTTTCCTACTTTTTATGTTCTATGGTATTTTTTGATCAGATGCGTAGTTCTCGAGATATATCAAGATATTTAAAAGTTCCGAAGCCGCAACTACATAATAGAGATACAAAAACACCGTGCCCCCTTTCTTTGAGATAACTCTGTACTATTGCGAGCTGCAAATGCCACTTCCAGCTTAGCTGTGCAGAAGAAGGACAACAAGAAGAAGAAATATCTCGAAATATTCACGTCAGGCCCCTTCCCTTGAGATAAATCTGCAAATATCTCGGAAACGAAGCGAGCTATGGCAAAATGTTAAGAGACCTTATTTGTAGAGAATTAAGTTTCCTACTTTTTATGTTCTATGATATTTTTTGATCAGATGCGTAGTTCTCGAGATATATCAAGATATTTAAAAGTTCCGAAGCCGCACCAACATAATAGAGATACAGAAACACCGTGGCCCCTTTCTTTGAGATAACTCTGCACTATTGCGAGCTGGAAATGCCACTTCCAGTTTAGCTGTGCAGAAGAAGAACAACAAGAAGAAGAAATATCTCGAAATATGTCCGTTTGGCCACTTCCCTTGAGATAAATCTGCAAATATCTCGGAAACGAAGCGAGATGTTAAGAGACCTTTTTTGTAGAGAATTAAGTTTCCTACTTTTTATGTTCTATGATATTTTTTGATCAGATGCGTAGTTCTCGAGATATATCAAGATATTTAAAAGTTCCGAAGCCGCACCAACATAATAGAGATACAGAAACACCGTGGCCCCTTTCTTTGAGATAACTCTGCACTATTGCGAGCTGGAAATGCCACTTCCAGTTTAGCTGTGCAGAAGAAGAACAACAAGAAGAAGAAATATCTCGAAATATGTCCGTTTGGCCCCTTCCCTTGAGATAAATCTGCAAATATCTCGGAAACGAAGCGAGATGTTAAGAGACCTTTTTTGTAGAGAATTAAGTTTCCTACTTTTTATGTTCTATGATATTTTTTGATCAGATGCGTAGTTCTCGAGATATATCAAGATATTTAAAAGTTCCGAAGCCGCACCAACATAATAGAGATACAGAAACACCGTGGCCCCTTTCTTTGAGATAACTCTGCACTATTGCGAGCTGGAAATGCCACTTCCAGTTTAGCTGTGCAGACGAAGAACAACAAGAAGAAGAAATATCTCGAAATATGTCCGTTAGGCCCCTTCCCTTGAGATAAATCTGCAAATATCTCGGAAACGAAGCGAGATATGGCAAAATGTTAAGAGACCTTTTTTGTAGAGAATTAAGTTTCCTACTTTTTATGTTCTATGATATTTTTTGATCAGATGTGTAGTTCTCGAGATATATCAAGATATTTAAAAGTTCCGAAGCCGCACCAACATAATAGAGATACAGAAACACCGTGGCCCCTTTCTTTGAGATAACTCTGCACTATTGCGAGCTGGAAATGCCACTTCCAGTTTAGCTGTGCAGAAGAAGAACAACAAGAAGAAGAAATATCTCGAAATATGTCCGTTAGGCCCCTTCCCTTGAGATAAATCTGCAAATATCTCGGAAACGAAGCGAGATATGGCAAAATGTTACGGGACCTTATTTGTAGAGAATTAAGTTTCCTACTTTTTATGTTCTATGATATTTTTCGATCAGATGCGTAGTTCTCGAGATATATCAAGATATTTAAAAGTTCCGAAGCCGCACCAACATAATAGAGATACAGAAACACCGTGGCCCCTTTCTTTGAGATTACTCTGCACTATTGCGAGCTGCAAATGCCACTTCCAGCTTAGCTGTGCAGAAGAAGAACAACAATGAGAAGAAATATCTCGAAATATGTCCGTCAGGCCCCTTCCCTTGAGATAAATCTGCAAATATCTCGGAAACGAAGCGAGATATGGCAAAATGGTAAGAGACCTGTTTTGTAGAGAATTAAGTTTCCTACTTTTTATCTTGTATGATATTTTTTGATCAGATGCGTAGTTCTCGAGATATATCAAGATATTTAAAAGTTCCGAAGCCGCACCAACATAATAGAGATACAGAAACACCGTGGCCCCTTTCTTTGAGATAATCCTGCACTATTGCGAGCTGCAAATGCCACTTCCAGCTTAGCTGTGCAGAAGAAGAACAACAATGAGAAGAAATATCTCGAAATATGTCCGTCAGGCCCCTTCCCTTGAGATAAATCTGCAAATATCTCGGAAACGAAGCGAGCTATGGCAAAATGTTAAGAGACTTTATTTGTAGAGAATTAAGTTTCCTACTTTTTATGTTCTATGATATTTTTTGATCAGATGCGTTGTTCTCGAGATATATCAAGATATTTAAAAGTTCCGAAGCCGCACCAACATAATAGAGATACAGAAACAACGTGGCCCCTTTCTTTGAGATAACTCTGCACTATTGCGAGCTGGAAATGCCACTTCCAGCTTAGCTGTGCAGAAGAAGAACAACAAGAAGAAGAAATATCTCGAAATATGTCCGTCAGGCCCCTTCGCTTGAGATAAATCTGCAAATATCTCGGAAACGAAGCGAGATATGGCAAAATGTTAAGAGACCTTTTTTATGGAGAATTAAGTTTCCTACTTTTTATCTTGTATGATATTTTTTGATCAGATGCGTAGTTCTCGAGATATATCAAGATATTTAAAAGTTCCGAAGCCGCACCAACATAATAGAGATACAGAAACACCGTGGCCCCTTTCTTTGAGATAACTCTGCACTATTGCGAGCTGCAAATGTCACTTCCAGCTTAGCTGTGCAGAAGAAGAACAACAAGAAGAAGAAATATCTCGAAATATGTCCGTCAGGCCCCTTCCCTTGAGATAAATCTGCAAATATCTCGGAAACGAAGCGAGCTATGGCAAAATGTTAAGAGACCTTTTTTGTAGAGAATTAAGTTTCCTACTTTTTATGTTCTATGATATTTTTTGATCAGATGCGTAGTTCTCGAGATATATCAAGATATTTAAAAGTTCCGAAGCCGCAACTACATAATAGAGATACAAAAACACCGTGCCCCCTTTCTTTGAGATAACTCTGTACTATTGCGAGCTGCAAATGCCACTTCCAGCTTAGCTGTGCAGAAGAAGGACAACAAGAAGAAGAAATATCTCGAAATATTCACGTCAGGCCCCTTCCCTTGAGATAAATCTGCAAATATCTCGGAAACGAAGCGAGCTATGGCAAAATGTTAAGAGACCTTATTTGTAGAGAATTAAGTTTCCTACTTTTTATGTTCTATGATATTTTTTGATCAGATGCGTAGTTCTCGAGATATATCAAGATATTTAAAAGTTCCGAAGCCGCACCAACATAATAGAGATACAGAAACACCGTGGCCCCTTTCTTTGAGATAACTCTGCACTATTGCGAGCTGGAAATGCCACTTCCAGTTTAGCTGTGCAGAAGAAGAACAACAAGAAGAAGAAATATCTCGAAATATGTCCGTTTGGCCACTTCCCTTGAGATAAATCTGCAAATATCTCGGAAACGAAGCGAGATGTTAAGAGACCTTTTTTGTAGAGAATTAAGTTTCCTACTTTTTATGTTCTATGATATTTTTTGATCAGAATCGTAGTTCTCGAGATATATCAAGATATTTAAAAGTTCCGAAGCCGCACCAACATAATAGAGATACAGAAACACCGTGGCCGCTTTCTTTGAGATAACTCTGCACTATTGCGAGCTGGAAATGCCACTTCCAGTTTAGCTGTGCAGAAGAAGAACAACAAGAAGAAGAAATATCTCGAAATATGTCCGTTAGGCCCCTTCCCTTGAGATAAATCTGCAAATATCTCGGAAACGAAGCGAGATATGGCAAAATGTTAAGAGACCTTATTTGTAGAGAATTAAGTTTCCTACTTTTTATGTTCTATGATATTTTTTGATGAGATGCGTAGTTCTCGAGATATATCAAGATATTTAAAAGTTCCGAAGCCGCAACTACATAATACAGATACAGAAACACCGTGGCCCCTTTCTTTGAGATAACTCTGCACTATTGCGAGCTGCAAATGCCACTTCCAGCTTAGCTGTGCAGAAGAAGGACAACAAGAAGAAGAAATATCTCGAAATATGCACGTCAGGCCCCTTCCCTTGAGATAAATCTGCAAATATCTCGGAAACGAAGCGAGCTATGGCAAAATGTTAAGAGACCTTATTTGTAGAGAATTAAGTTTCCTACTTTTTATGTTCTATGATATTTTTTGATCAGATGCGTAGTTCTCGAGATATATCAAGATATTTAAAAGTTCCGAAGCCGCACCAACATAATAGAGATACAGAAACACCGTGGCCCCTTTCTTTGAGATAACTCTGCACTAGTGCGAGCCGCAAATGCCACTTCCAGCTTAGCTGTGCAGAAGAAGAAATATCTCGAAATATGTCCGTCAGGCCCCTTCCCTTGAGATATATCTGCAAATATCTCGGAAACCAAGCGAGCTATGGCAAAATGTTAAGAGACCTTTTTTGTAGAGCATTATGTTTCCTACAATTTATGTTCTATGATATTTTTTGATCAGAAGCGTAGTTTTCGAGATATATCGAGATATTTAAAAGTTCCGAAGCCGCACCAACATAATAGAGATACAGAAACACCGTGGCCCCTTTCTTTGAGATAACTCTGCACTAGTGCGAGCCGCAAATGCCACTTCCAGTTTAGCTGTGCAGAAGAAGAACAACAAGAAGAAGAAATATCTCGAAATATGTCCGTCAGGCCCCTTCCCTTGAGATAAATCTGCAAATATCTCGGAAACGAAGCGAGCTATGGCAAAATGTTAAGAGACTTTATTTGTAGAGAATTAAGTTTCCTACTTTTTATGTTCTATGATATTTTTTGATCAGATGCGTAGTTCTCGAGATATATCAAGATATTTAAAAGTTCCGAAGCCGCACCTACATAATAGAGATACAGAAACACCGTGGCCCCTTTCTTTGAGATAACTCTGCACTATTGCGAGCTGCAAATGCCACTTCCAGCTTAGCTGTGCAGAAGAAGAACAACAAGAAGAAGAAATATCTCGAAATATGTCCGTCAGGCCCCTTCCCTTGAGATAAATCTGCAAATATCTCGGAAACGAAGCGAGCCATGGCAAAATGTTAAGAGACCTTTTTTGTAGACAATTAAGTTTCCTACTTTTTATGTTCTATGATATTTTTTGATCAGATGCGTAGTTCTCGAGATATATCAAGATATTTAAAAGTTCCGAAGCCGCACCAACATAATAGAGATACAGAAACACCGTGGCCCCTTTCTTTGAGATTACTCTGCACTATTGCGAGCTGCAAATGCCACTTCCAGCTTAGCTGTGCAGAAGAAGAACAACAATGAGAAGAAATATCTCGAAATATGTCCGTCAGGCCCCTTCCCTTGAGATAAATCTGCAAATATCTCGGAAACGAAGCGAGATATGGCAAAATGGTAAGAGACCTGTTTTGTAGAGAATTAAGTTTCCTACTTTTTATCTTGTATGATATTTTTTGATCAGATGCGTAGTTCTCGAGATATATCAAGATATTTAAAAGTTCCGAAGCCGCACCAACATAATAGAGATACAGAAACACCGTGGCCCCTTTCTTTGAGATAATTCTGCACTATTGCGAGCTGCAAATGCCACTTCCAGCTTAGCTGTGCAGAAGAAGAACAACAAGAAGAAGAAGTATCTCGAAATATGTCCGTCAGGCCCCTTCCCTTGAGATAAATCTGCAAATATCTCGGAAACGAAGCGAGCTATGGCAAAATGTTGAGAGACCTTTTTTGTAGAGAATTATGTTTCCTACAAGTTATGTTCTATGATATTTTTTGATCAGAAGCGTAGTTTTCGAGATATATCGGGATATTTAAAAGTTCCGAAGCCGCACCAACATAATAGAGATACAGAAACACCGTGGCCCCTTTCTTTGAGATAACTCTGCACTATTGCGAGCTGCAAATGCCACTTCCAGCTTAGCTGTGCAGAAGAAGAACAACAAGAAGAAGAAATATCTCGAAATATCCGAAGCCGCACCAACATAATAGAGATACAGAAACACCGTGGCCCCTTTCTTTGAGATAACTCTGCACTAGTGCGAGCCGCAAATGCCGCTTCCAGCTTAGCTGTGCAGAAGAAGAACAACAAGAAGAAGAAATATCTCGAAATATGTCCGTCAGGCCCCTTCCCTTGAGATAAATCTGCATATATCTCGGAAACGAAGCGAGCTATGGCAAAATGTTAAGAGACCTTTTTTATGGAGAATTAAGTTTTCTACTTTTTATGTTCTATGATATTTTTTGATCAGATGTGTAGTTCTCGAGATATATCAAGATATTTAAAAGTTCCGAAGCTGCACCAACATAATAGAGGTACAGAAACACCGTGGCCTCTTTCTTTGAGATAACTCTGCACTATTGCGAGCTGCAAATGCCACTTCCAGCTTAGCTGTGCAGAAGAAGAACAACAAGAAGAAGAAATATCTCGAAATATGTCCGTCAGGCCCCTTCCCTTGAGATATATCTGCAAATATCTCGGAAACGAAGCGAGCTATGGCAAAATCTTTGGAGACCTTTTTTGTAGACAATTATGTTTCCTACAAGTCATGTTCTATGATATTTTTTGATCAGAAGCGTAGTTTTCGAGACATATCGAGATACTTAAAAGTTCCGAAGCCGCACCAACATAATAGAGATACTGAAACACCGTGGCCCCTTTCTTTGAGATAACTCTGCACTATTGCGAGCTGCAAATGCCACTTCCAGCTTAGCTGTGCAGAAGAAGAACAACAAGAAGGAGAAATATCTCGAAATATGTCCGTCAGGCCCCTTCCCTTGAGATAAATCTGCAAATATCTCGGAAACGAAGCGAGCTATGGCAAAATGTTAAGACACCTTTTTTGTAGAGAATTATGTTTCCTACAATTTATGTTCTATGATATTTTTTGATCAGAAGCGTAGTTTTCGAGATATATATAGATATTTAAAAGTTCCGAAGACGCACCAACATAATGGAGATACAGAAACACCGTGGCCCCTTTCTTTGAGATAACTCTGCACTAGTGCGAGTCGCAAATGCCACTTCCAGCTTAGCTGTGCAGATGAAGAACAACAAGAAGAAGAAATATCTCGAAATATGTCCGTCAGGCCCCTTCCCTTGAGATATATCTGCAAATATCTCGGAAACGAAGCGAGCTATGGCAAAATGTTAAGAGACCTTTTTTGTAGAGAATTAAGTTTCCTACTTTTCATGTTCTATGATATTTTTTGATCAGATGCGTAGTTCTCGAGATATATCAAGATATTTAAAAGTTCCGACGCCGCACCAACATAATAGAGATACAGAAACACCGTGGCCCCTTTCTTTGAGATAACTCTGCACTATTGCGAGCTGCAAATGCCACTTACAGCTTAGCTGTGCAGAAGAAGAACAACAAGAAGAAGAAATATCTCGAAATATGTCCGTCAGGCCCCTTCCCTTGAGATAAATCCGCAAATATCTCGGAAACGAAGCCAGATATGGCAAAATGTTAAGAGACCTTTTTTATAGAGAATTAAGTTTCCTACTTTTTATCTTGTATGATATTTTTTGATCAGATGCGTAGTTCTCGAGATATATCAAGATATTTAAAAGTTCCGAAGCCGCACCAACATAATAGAGATACAGAAACACCGTGGCCCCTTTCTTCGAGATAACTCTGCACTATTGCGAGCTGCAAATGCCACTTCCAGCTTAGCTGTGCAGAAGAAGAACAACAAGAAGAAGAAATATCTCGAAATATGTCCGTCAGGCCCCTTCCCTTGAGATAAATCTGCAAATATCTCGGAAACGAAGCGAGCTATGGCAAAATGTTAAGAGACCTTTTTTGTAGAGAATTAAGTTTCCTACTTTTTATGTTCTATGATATTTTTTGATCAGATGCGTTGTTCTCGAGATATATCAAGATATTTAAAAGTTCCGAAGCCGCACCAACATAATAGAGATACAGAAACAACGTGGCCCCTTTCTTTGAGATAACTCTGCACTATTGCGAGCTGGAAATGCCACTTCCAGTTTAGCTGTGCAGAAGAAGAACAACAAGAAGAAGAAATATCTCGAAATATGTCCGTCAGGCCCCTTCCCTTGAGATAAATCTGCAAATATCTCGGAAACGAAGCGAGATATGGCAAAATGTTAAGAGACCTTTTTTATAGAGAATTAAGTTTCCTACTTTCTATCTTGTATGATATTTTTTGATCAGATGCGTAGTTCTCGAGATATATCAAGATATTTAAAAGTTCCGAAGCCGCACCAACATAATAGAGATACAGAAACACCGTGGCCCCTTTCTTTGAGATAACTCTGCACTATTGCGAGCTGCAAATGCCACTTCCAGCTTAGCTGTGCAGAAGAAGAACAACAAGAAGAAGAAATATCTCGAAATATATCCGTCAGGCCCCTTCCCTTGAGATAAATCTGCAAACATCTCGGAAACGAAGCGAGCTATGGCAAAATGTTAAGAGACCTTTTTTGTAGAGAATTAAGTTTCCTACTTTTTATGCTCTATGATATTTTTTGATCAGATGCGTAGTTCTCGAGATATATCAAGATATTTAAAAGTTCCGAAGCCGCACCAACATAATAGAGATACAGTAACACCGTGGCCCCTTTCTTTGAGATAACTCTGCACTATTGCGAGCTGCAAATGCCACTTCCAGCTTAGCTGTGCAGAAGAAGAACAACAAGAAGAAGAAATATCTCGAAATATGTCCGTCAGGCCCCTTCCCTTGAGATAAATCTGCAAATATCTCGGAAACGAAGAGAGCTATGGCAAAATGATTAGAGACCTTTTTTGTAGAGAATTAAGTTTCCTACTTTTTATCTTCTATGATATTTTTTGATCAGATGCGTAGTTCTCGAGATATATCAAGATATTTAACAGTTCCGAAGCCGCACCAACATAATAGAGATACAGAAACACCGTGGCCCCTCTCTTTGAGATAACTCTGCACTATTGCGAGCTGCAAATGCCACTTCCAGCTTAGCTGTGCAGAAGAAGAACAACAAGAATAAGAAATATTTCGAAATATGTCCGTCAGGCCCCTTCCCTTGAGATAAATCTGCAAATATCTCGGAAACGAAGCGAGCTATGGCAAAATGTTAAGACACCTTTTTTGTAGAGAATTAAGTTTCCTACTTTTTATGTTCTATGATATTTTTTGATCAGATGCGTAGTTCTCGAGATATATCAAGATATTTAAAAGCTCCGAAGCTGCACCAACATAATAGAGGTACAGAAACACCGTGGCCCCTTTCTTTGAGATAACTCTGCACTATTGCGAGCTGCAAATTCCACTTCCAGCTTAGCTGTGCAGAAGAAGAACAACAAGAAGAAGAAATATCTCGAAATATGTCCGTCAGGCCCCTTTCCTTGAGATAAATCTGCAAATATCTCGGAAACGAAGCGAGCTATGGCAAAATGTTTAGAGACCTTTTTTGTAGAGAATTATGTTTCCTACAATTTACGTTCTCTGATATTTTTTGATCAGAAGCGTAGTTTTCGAGATATATCGGGATATTTAAAAGTTCCGAAGCCGCACCAACATAATAGAGATACAGAAACACCGTGGCCCCTTTCTTTGAGATAACTCCGCACTATTGCGACTGCAAATGCCACTTCCAGCTTCTCTGTGCAGAAGAAGAACAACAAGAAGAAGAAATATCTCGAAATATGTCCGTCAGGCCCCTTCCCTTGAGATAAATCTGCATATATCTCGGAAACGAAGCAATCTATGGCAAAATGTTAAGAGACCTTTTTTGTGGAGAATTATGTTTTCTACTTTTTATGTTCTATGATATTTTTTGATCAGATGCGTAGTTCTCGAGATATATCAAGATATTTAAAAGTTCCGAAGCTGCACCAACATAATAGAGGTACAGAAACACCGTGGCCTCTTTCTTTGAGATAACTCTGCACTATTGCGAGCTGCAAATGCCACTTCCAGCTTAGCTGTGCAGAAGAAGAACAACAAAAAGAAGAAATATCTCGAAATATGTCCGTCAGGCCCCTTCCCTTGAGATATATCTGCAAATATCTCGGAAACGAAGCGAGCTATGGCAAAATCTTAAGAGACCTTTTTTGTAGACAATTATGTTTGCTACAAGTTATGTTCTATGATATTTTTTGATCAGAAGCGTAGTTTTCGAGATATATCGAGATATTCAAAAGTTCCGAAGCCGCACCAACATAATAGAGATACAGAAACACCGTGGCCCCTTTCTTTGAGATAACTCTGCACTATTGCGAGCTGCAAATGCCACTTCCAGCTTAGCTGTGCAGAAGAAGAACAACAAGAAGAAGAAATATCTCGAAATATGTCCGTCAGGCCCCTTCCCTTGAGATAAATCTGCAAATATATCGGAAACGAAGCGAGCTATGGCAAAATGTTAAGAGACCTTTTTTGTAGAGAATTAAGTTTCCTACTTTTTATGTTCTACGGTATTTTTTGATCAGAAGCGTAGTTTTCGAGATATATCGACATATTTAAAAGTTCCGAAGCCGCACCAACATAATAGAGATACAGAAACACCGTGGCCCCTTTCTTTGAGATAACTCTGCACTATTGCCAGCTGCAAATGCCACTTCCAGCTTAGCTGTGCAGAGGAAGAACAACAAGAAGAAGAAATATCTCGAAATATGTCCGTCAGGCCCGTTCCTTTGAGCTGAATCTGGAAATATCTCGGAAACGAAGCGAGCTATGGCAAAATGTTAAGAGACGTCTTTTGTAGAGAATTATGTTTCCTACAATTTATGCTCTATGATATTTTTTGATCAGAAGCGTAGTTTTCGAGATATATCGAGATATTTAAAAGTTCCGAAGCCGCACCAACATAATAGAGATACAGAAACACCGTAGCCCCTTTCTTTGAGATAACTCTGCACTATTGCGAGCTGCAAATGCCACTTCCAGCTTAGCTGTGCAGAAGAAGAACAACAAGAAGAAGAAATATCTCGAAATATGTCCGTCAGGCCCCTTCCCTTGAGATAAATCTGCAAATATCTCGGAAACGAAGCGAGCTATGGCAAAATGATAAGAGACCTTTTTTGTAGAGAATTAAGTTTCCTACTTTTTATCTTCTATGATATTTTTTGATCAGATTCGTAGTTCTCGAGATATATCAAGATATTTAACAGTTCCGAAGCCGCACCAACATAATAGAGATACAGAAACACCGTGGCCCCTCTCTTTGAGATAACTCTGCACTATTGCGAGCTGCAAATGCCACTTCCAGCTTAGCTGTGCAGAAGAAGAACAACAAGAATAAGAAATATTTCGAAATATGTCCGTCAGGCCCCTTCCCTTGAGATAAATCTGCAAATATCTCGGAAACGAAGCGAGCTATGGCAAAATGTTAAGATACCTTTTTTGTAGAGAATTAAGTTTCCTACTTTTTATGTTCTACGGTATTTTTTGATCAGAAGCGTAGTTTTCGAGATATATCGACATATTTAAAAGTTCCGAAGCCGCACCAACATAATAGAGATACAGAAACACCGTGGCCCCTCTCTTTGAGATAACTCTGCACTATTGCGAGCTGCAAATGCCACTTCCAGCTTAGCTGTGCAGAAGAAGAACAACAAGAAGAAGAAGTATCTCGAAATATGTCCGTCAGGCCCCTTCCCTTGAGATATATCTGCAAATATCTCGGAAACGAAGCGAGCTATGGCAAAATGTTTAGAGACCTTTCTTGTAGAGAATTAAGTTTCCTACTTTTTATGTAGTATGATATTTTTTCATCAGATGCGTAGTTCTCGAGATATATCAAGATATCTAAAAGTTCCGAAGCCGCACCAACATAATAGAGATACAGAAACACCGTGGCCCCTTTCTTTGAGATAACTCTGCACTAGTGCGAGCCGCAAATGCCACTTCCAGCTTAGCTGTGCAGAAGAAGAACAACAAGAAGAAGAAATATCTCGAAATATGTCCGTCAGGCCCCTACCCTTGAGATAAATCTGCAAATATCTCGGAAACGAAGCGAGCTATGGCAAAATGTTAAGAGACCTTTTTTGTAGAGAATTAAGTTTCCTACTATTTATCTTCTATGATATTTTTTGATCAGATGCGTAGTTCTCGAGATATATCAAGATATTTAAAAGTTCCGAAGCCGCACCAACATAATAGGGATACAGAAACACCGTGGCCCCTCTCTTTGAGATAACTCTGCACTATTGCGAACTGCAAATGCCACTTCCAGCTTAGCTGTGCAGAAGAAGAACAACAAGAAGAAGAAATATCTAGAAATATGTCCGTCAGGCCCCTTCCCTTGAGATAAATCTGCAAATATCTCGGAAACGAAGCGAGCTATGGCAAAATGTTTAGAGACCTTTCTTGTAGAGAATTAAGTTTCCTACTTTTTATCTTCTATGATATTTTTTGATCAGATGCGTAGTTCTCGAGATATATCAAGATATTTAACAGTTCCGAAGCCGCACCAACATAATAGAGATACAGAAACACCGTGGCCCCTCTCTTTGAGATAACTCTGCACTATTGCGAGCTGCAAATGCCACTTCCAGCTTAGCTGTGCAGAAGAAGAACAACAAGAATAAGAAATATTTCGAAATATGTCCGTCAGGCCCCTTCCCTTGAGATAAATCTGCAAATATCTCGGAAACGAAGCGAGCTATGGCAAAATGTTAAGATACCTTTTTTGTAGAGAATTAAGTTTCCTACTTTTTATATTCTATGATATTTTTTGATCAGATGCGTAGTTCTCGATATATATCAAGATATTTAAAAGCTCCCAAGCTGCACCAACATAATAGAGGTACAGAAACACCGTGGCCCCTTTCTTTGAGATAACTCTGCACTATTGCGAGCTGCAAATGCCACTTCCAGCTTAGCTGTGCAGAAGAAGAACAACAAGAAGAAGAAATATCTCGAAATATGTCCATCAGGCCCCTTCCCTTGAGATAAATCTGCAAATATCTCGGAAACGAAGCGAGCTATGGCAAAATGTTTAGAGACCTTTTTTGTAGAGAATTATGTTTCCTACAATTTACGTTCTCTGATATTTTTTGATCAGAAGCGTAGTTTTCGAGATATATCGAGATATTTAAAAGTTCCGAAGCCGCACCAACATAATAGAGATACAGAAACACCGTGGCCCCTTTCTTTGAGATAACTGCGCACTATTGCGAACTGCAAATGCCACTTCCAGCTTCGCTGTGCAGAAGAAGAACAAAAAGAAGAAGAAATATCTCGAAATATGTCCGTCAGGCCCCTTCCCTTGAGATAAATCTGCAAATATCTCGGAAACGAAGCGAGCTATGGCAAAATGTTAAGAAACCTTTTTTGTAGAGAATTAAGTTTCCTACTTTTTATGTTCTATGATATTTTTTGATCAGATGCGTAGTTCCCGAGATATATCAAGATATTTAAAAGTTCCGAAGCCGCACCAACATAATAGAGATACAGAAACACCGTGGCCCCTCTCTTTGAGATAACTCTGCACTATTGCGAGCTGCAAATGCCACTTCCAGCTTAGCTGTGCAGAAGAAGAACAACAAGAAGAAGAAGTATCTCGAAATATGTCCGTCAGGCCCCTTCCCTTGAGATATATCTGCAAATATCTCGGAAACGAAGCGAGCTATGGCAAAATGTTTAGAGACCTTTTTTGTAGAGAATTAAGTTTCCTACTTTTTACGTTCTATGATATTTTTTGATCAGATGCGTAGTTCTCGAGATATATCAAGATATTTAAAAGTTCCGAAGCCGCACCAACATAATAGAGATACAGTAACAGCGTGGCCCCTTTCTTTGAGATAACTCTGCACTAGTGCGAGCCGCAAATGCCACTTCCAGCTTAGCTGTGCAGAAGAAGAACAACAAGAAGAAGAAATATCTCGAAATATGTCCGTCAGGCCCCTACCCTTGAGATAAATCTGCAAATATCTCGGAAACGAAGCGAGCTATGGCAAAATGTTAAGAGACCTTTTTTGTAGAGAATTAAGTTTCCTACTATTTATCTTCTATGATATTTTTTGATCAGATGCGTAGTTCTCGAGATATATCAAGATATTTAAAAGTTCCGAAGCCGCACCAACATAATAGGGATACAGAAACACCGTGGCCCCTCTCTTTGAGATAACTCTGCACTATTGCGAACTGCAAATGCCACTTCCAGCTTAGCTGTGCAGAAGAAGAGCAACAAGAAGAAGAAATATCTAGAAATATGTCCGTCAGGCCCCTTCCCTTGAGATAAATCTGCAAATATCTCGGAAACGAAGCGAGCTATGGCAAAATGTTTACAGACCTTTCTTGTAGAGAATTAAGTTTCCTACTTTTTATGTAGTATGATATTTTTTGATCAGATGCGTAGTTCTCGAGATATATCAAGATATTTAAAAGCTCCGAAGCTGCACCAACATAATAGAGGTACAGAAACACCGTGGCCCCTTTCTTTGAGATAACTCTGCACTATTGCGAGCTGCAAATGTCACTTCCAGCTTAGCTGTGCAGAAGAAGAACAACAAGAAGAAGAAATATCTCGAAATATGTCCGTCAGGCCCCTTCCCTTGAGATAAATCGGCAAATATCTCGGAAACGAAGCGAGCTATGGCAAAATGTTTAGAGACCTTTTTTGTAGAGAATTATGTTTCCTACAATTTACGGTCTCTGATATTTTTTGATCAGAAGCGTAGTTTTCGAGATATATCGAGATATTTAAAAGTTCCGAAGCCGCACCAACATAATAGAGATACAGAAACACCGTGGCCCCTTTCTTTGAGATAACTCTGCACTATTGCGAGCTGCAAATGCCACTTCCAGTTTAGCTGTGCAGAAGAAGAACAACAAGAAGAAGAAGTATCTCGAAATATGTCCGTTAGGCCCCTTCCCTTGAGATAAATCTGCAAATATCTCGGAAACGAAGCGAGCTATGGCAAAATGTTAAGAGACCTTTTTTGTAGAGAATTAAGTTTCCTACTTTCTACGTTCTATGATATTTTTTGATCAGATGCGTAGTTCTCGAGATATATCAAGATATTTAAAAGTTCCGAAGCCGCACCAACATAATAGAGATACAGTAACAGCGTGGCCCCTTTCTTTGAGATAACTCTGCACTAGTGCGAGCCGCAAATGCCACTTCCAGCTTAGCTGTGCAGAAGAAGAACAACAAGGAGAAGAAATATCTAGAAATATGTCCGTCAGGCCCCTTCCCTTGAGATATATCTGCAAATATCTCGGAAACGAAGAGAGCTATGGCAAAATGCTAAGAGACCTTTTTTGTAGAGAATTAAGTTTCCTACTTTTTATGTTCTATAATATTTTTTGATCAGACGCGTAGTTCCCGAGATATATCAAGATATTTAAAAGTTCCGAAGCCGCACCAAACTCTCGACGGAAATGTGCTATATGGGTCCGATATAGTCCAGAACGACCCAAACCGGAGCAAAATCGTGCAAGGGAGAGCGTTTTCAGCGAGAAATGGGTCAAATCGGGCTGTAATTGTTAAACCGTCACTGATATCGTCAAACTCTCGACGGAAATGTGCTATTTGGGTACGATATAGTGCAGACCGATACAAGCCGGAGCAAAATCGTGCAAGGGAGTGCGTTTTCAGCGAGAAATGGGTCAAATCGGGCTGTAATTGTTGAATCGTGGCTGATATCGTCAAACTCGAGACGGAAATGTGCTATTTGGGTCCGATATAGTGCAGAACGACACAAACCGAAGCAAAATCGTGCAAGGGAGTGCGTTTTCAGCGAGGAATGGGTCAAATCGGGCTGAAATTTTTGAACCGTGGCTGATATCGTCAAACTCTCGACGGAAATGTGCTATTTGGGTCCGAAGTAGTGCAAAACGACACAAACTGGAGCAAAATCGTACAAGGGAGTGCCTTTTCAGCGAGAAATGGGTCAAATCGGGCTGTAATTGTTAAACCGGCACTGATATCGTCATTTCTCGACGGAAATGTGCTATTTGGGAACGATATAGTGCAGAACGACACAAATCGGAGCAAAATCGTACAAGGGAGTGCGTTTTCAGCGAGAAATGGGCCAAATCGGGCTGTAATTGTTGAACCGTCGCTGATATCGTCAAACTCTCGATGGAAATGTGCTATTTGGGTACGATATAGTGCAGAACGACACAATCCGGCGCGAAATCGTGCAAGAAAGTGCGTTTACAGCGTCAAATGAAACAAATCGGGCTGTAATTGTTAAATCGTCACTGATATCGTCAAATTCTCGACGGAAATGTACTATATGGGTCCGATATAGTGCAGAACAACACAAACCGGAGCAAAATCGTGCAAGGGAGTGCGTTTTCAGCGCGAAATGTGTCAAATCGTGCTGTAATTGTTAAACCGTCACTGATATCGTCATTTCTCGATGGATATGTGCTATTTCGGTCCGATATAGTGCAGAACGACACAAACCGGAGCTAATCGTGCAAGGAAGTGTGTTTACAGCGAGAAATGGTTCAAATCGGGCTGTAATTGTTGAACCGTCGCTGATATCGTCAAACTCTCGACGGAAATGTGCTATTTGGGTCCGATATGGTGCAGAACGACACAAACCGGAGCCAAATCGTGCAAGGGAGTGCGTTTTCAGCGAGAAATGTGTCAAATCCGGCTGTAATTGTTAAACCGTCACTGATATCGTCAAACTCTCGACGGAAATGTGCTATTTGGGTACGATACAGTGCAGACCGATACAAACCGGAACAAAATCGTGCAAGGGAGTGCGTTTTCAGCGAGAAATGGGTCAAATCGGGCTGTAATTGTTAAACCGTCAACGATATCGTCAAAGTCTCGACGGAGATGTGCTATTTGGGTCCGATATAGTGCAGAACGACACAAGCCGGAGCAAAATCGTGCAAGTGAGTGCGTTTTCAGCGAGAAATGCGTCAAATCGGGCGGTAATTGTTAAACGGTCACCGATATCGTCAAAGTCTCGACGGAGATGTGCTATTTGCGTGCGTTATGGTGCAAAACGACACAAACCGGAGCAAAATCGTACAAGGGAGTGCTTTTTTAGCGAGAAATGTGTCAAATCGGGCTGTAATTGTTAAACGGTCGCTGATATCGTCAAACTCTCGACAGAAATGTGCTATTTGGGTCGTCTATAGTGCAGAACGACACAAACCGTCGCCAAATCGTGCAAGGGAGTGCGTTTTCAGCGAGAAATGTGTCAAATCCGGCTGTAATTGTTAAACCGTCACTGATATCGTCAAACTCTCGACGGAAATGTGCTATTTGGGTACGATACAGTGCAGACCGATACAAACCGGAACAAAATCGTGCAAGGGAGTGCGTTTTCAGCGAGAAATGTGTCAAATCGGGCTGTAATTGGTAAACCGTCACTGATATCGTCAAACTCTCGACGGAAATGTGCTATTTTGGTACGATACAGTGCAGAACGATACAAACCGAAGCAAAATCGTGCAAGGGAGTGCGTTTTCAGCGAGGAATGCGACAAATCGGGCTGTAATTGTTGAACCGTGGCTGATATCGTCACACTCTCGACGGAAATGTGCTATTTGTGTACGATACAGTGCAGACCGATACAAACCGGAACAAAATCAGGCAAGCGAGTGCGTTTTCAGCGAGAAATGGGTCAAATCGGGCTGTAATTGTTCAACCGTCACTGATATCGTCAACCTCTCGACGGAAAAATGCAATTTGGGTCCGATATAGTGCAGAACAACACAAACCGGAGCAAAATCGTGCAAGAGAGTGCGTTTTCAGCGAGAAATTTGTCAAATCGGCCTGTAGTTGTTAAACCGACACTGATATCGACAAACTCTCGACGGAAATGTCCTACTTGGGTCCGATATAGTGCAGAACGAGACAAACCGAAGCCAAATCGTGCAAGGAAGTGCGTTTACAGCGAGAAATGGGTCCAATCGGGCCGTAATTCTTGAACCGTCGCTGATATCTTCAAACTCTCGACGGAAATGTGCTATTTGTGTACGATACAGTGCAGACCGATACAAACCGGAACAAAATCGTGCAAGGGAGTGCGTTTTCAGCGAGAAATGCGTCAAATCGGGCTGTAATTGTTGAACCGTCGCTGATATCGTCAAGGTCTCGTCGGAGATGTGCTATTTGGGTGCGATATAGTGCACAACAGCACAAACTGGAGCAAAATCGTGCAAGGGAGTGCGTTTTCAGCGAGAAATGGGTCAAATCGGGCTGTAATTGTTGAATCGTGGCTGATATCGTCAATCTCTCGACGGAAAACTGCTATTTGGGTCCGATATAGTGCAGAACAACACAAACCGGAGCAAAATCGTGCAAGGGAGTGCGTGTTCAGCCAGAAATGTGTCAAATTGGGCTGTAATTGTTCAACCGTCACTGATATCGTCAGCCTCTCGACGGAAAACTGCTATTTCGTTCCGATATAGTGCAGAACAACACAAACCGGAGCAAAATCGTGCAAGGGAGTGCGTTTTCAGCGAGAAATGCGTGAAATCGGGCTGTAATCCTTAAACCGTCACTGATATCGTCAGCGTCTCGACGGAAATGAGCTATTTGGGTCCGATACAGTGCAGAACAACACAAACCGGGGCAAAATCCTTCAAGGAAGTGCGTTTACAGCGTCAAATGAAACAAATCGGGCTGAAATTGTTAAATCGTCACTGATATCGTCAAACTCTCGACGGAAATGTGCTATATGGGTCCGATATAGTGCAGAACGACCCAAACCGGAGCAAAATCGTGCAAGGGAGAGCGTTTTCAGCGAGAAATGGGTCAAATCGGGCTGTAATTGTTAAACCGTCACTGATATCGTCAAACTCTCGACGGAAATGTGCTATTTGGGTACGATACAGTGCAGAACAGCACAAACTGGAGCAAAATCGTGCATGGGAGTGCGTTTTCAGCGAGAAATGGCTCAAATCGGGCTGTAATTGTTGAATCGTCGCCGATATCGTCAAACTCTCGATGGAAATGTGCTATTTGGGTACGATATAGTGCAAAACGACACAAACCGGAGCAAAATCGTACAAGGGAGTGCTTTTTTAGCGAGAAATGTGTCAAATCGGGCTGTAATTGTTAAACGGTCGCTGATATCGTCAAACTCTCGACAGAAATGTGCTATTTGGGTCCTCTATAGTGCAGAACGACACAAACCGTCGCCAAATCGTGCAAGGGAGTGCGTTGTCAGCCAGAAATGTGTCAAATCGGGCTGTAATTGTTAAACCGTCACTGATATCGTCAACGTCTCGACGGAAATGAGCTATTTGGGTCCGATACAGTGCAGAACAACACAAACCGGAGCAAAATCGTGCAAGGGAGTGCGTTTTCAGCGAGAAATGGGTCAAATCGGGCTGTAATTGTTAAACTGTCACTGATATCTTCAAAGTCTCGACGGAGATGTGCTATTTGGGTCCGATATAGTGCAGAACAACACAAACCGGAGAAAAATCGTGCAAGCTAGTGCGTTTTCAGCGAGAAATGGGTCAAATCGGGCTGTAATTGTTGAATCGTGGCTGATATCGTCAAACTCGAAACGGAAATGTGCTATTTGGGTCCGATATAGTGCGAACGACCCAAACCGTAGCAAAATCGTGCAAGGGAGTGCGTTTTCAGCGAGAAATGGGTCAAATCGGGCTGTAATTGTTAAACCGTCACTGATATCGTCAAGCTCTCGACGGAAATGTGCTAGTTGGGTCCGATATAGTGCAGAACGAGACAAACCGAAGCTAATCGTGCAAGGAAGTGCGTTTACAGCGAGAAATGGTTCAAATCGGGCTGTAATTGTTGAACCGTCGCTGATATCGTGAAACTCTCGACGGAAATGTGCTATTTGGGTCCGATATAGTGCAGAACGACACAAACCGGAGCCAAATCGTGCAGGGGAGTGCGTGTTCAGCCAGAAATGTGTCAAATCGGGCTGCAATTGTTCAACCGTCACTGATATCGTCAACCTCTCGACGGAAAACTGCTATTTGGGTCCGATATAGTGCAGAACAACACAAACCGGAGCAAAATCGTGCACGGGAGTGCGTTTTCAGCGAGAAATGTGTCAAATCCGGCTGTAATTGTTAAACCGTCACTGATATCGTCAAACTCTCGACGGAAATGTGCTATTTGGGTACGATACAGTGCAGACCGATACAAACCGGAACAAAATCGGGCAAGGGAGTGCGTTTTCAGCGAGAAATGAGTCAAATCGGGCTGTAATTGTTAAACCGTCAACGATATCGTCAAAGTCTCGACGGAGATGTGCTATTTGGGTGCGATATAATGCAGAACCACACAAACCGGAGCAAAATCGTGCAAGGGAGAGCGTTTTCAGCGAGAAATGGGTCAAATCGGGCTGTAATTGTTCAACCGTCACTGATATCGTCAACCTCTCGACGGAAAAATGCTATTTGGGTCCGATATAGTGCAGAACGATACAAACCGAAGCGAAATCTTGCAACGAAGTGCGTTTACAGCGAGAAATGCGTCAAATCGGGCGGTAATTGTTAAACGGTCACCGATATCGTCAAAGTCTCGACGGAGATGTGCTATTTGCGTGCGTTATGGTGCAGAACAACACAAACCGGAGCAAAATCGTGCAAGGGAGAGCGTTTTCAGCGAGAAATGTGTCAAATCGGGCTGTAATTGGTAAACCGTCACTGATATCGTCAAACTCTCGACGGAAATGTGCTATTTGGGTACGATACAGTGCAGGCCGATACAAACCGGAACAAAATCGTGCAAGGGAGTGCGTTTTCAGCGAGAAATGCGTGAGATCGGGCTGTAATTGTTAAACCGCCACTGATATCGTCAAACTCTCGAAGGAAATGAGCTACTTGGGTCCGAAATAGTGCAAAACGATACAAACCGGAGCAAAATCGTGCAAGGGAGTGCGTTTTCAGCGAGAAATGTGTAAATCCGGCTGTAATTGTTAAACCGTCACTGATATCGACAAACTCTCGACGAAAATGTGCTATTTGGGTCCGATATAGTGCAGAACGATACAAACCGAAGCAAAATCGTGCAAGGGAGTGCGTTTTCAGCGAGGAATGCGTCAAATCGGGCTGTAATTGTTGAACCGTGGCTGATATCGTCAAACTCTCGACGGAAATGTGCTATTTGGGTACGATACAGTGCAGACCGATACAAACCGGAACAAAATCGGGCAAGCGAGTGCGTTTTCAGCGAGAAATGGGTCGAATCGGGCTGTAATTGTTAAACCGTCACTGATATCGTCAAACTCTCGACGGAAATGTGCTATTTGTGTACGATATAGTGCAGAACGATACAAACCGAAGCGAAATCTTGCAACGAAGTGCGTTTACAGCGAGAAGTTGGTCAAATCGGGCTGTAATTGTTAAACCGACACTGATATCGTCATTGTCTCGACGGGAATGTGCTATTTGGGTCCGATATAGTGCAGAACGACACAAACCGGAGCAAAATCGTGCAAGGGAGTGCGTTTTCAGCGAGAAATGCGTCAAATCGGGCGGTAATTGTTAAACGGTCACCGATATCGTCAAAGTCTCGACGGAGATGTGCTATTTGCGTGCGTTATGGTGCAGAGCAACACAAACCGGAGCAAAATCGTGCAAGGGAGAGCGTTTTCAGCGAGAAATGTGTCAAATCGGGTTGTAATTGGTAAACCGTCACTGATATCGTCAAACTCTCGACGGAAATGTGCTATTTGGGTACGATACAGTGCAGACTGATACAAACCGGAACAAAATCGTGCAAGGGAGTGCGTTTTCAGCGAGAAATGGGTCAAATCGGGCTGTAATTGTTGAATCGTTCCTGATATCGTCAAACTCGAGACGGAAATGTGCTATTTGGGTCCGATATAGTGCAGAACGACACAAACCGAAGCAAAATCGTGCAAGGGAGTGCGTTTTCAGCCAGAAATGTGTCAAATCGGGCTGTAATTGTTAAACCGTCACTGATATCGTCAAACTCTCGACGGAAATGTGCTATTTGGGTCCGATATAGTGCAGAACAACACAAACCGGAGCAAAATCGTGCAAGGGAGTGCGTTTCAGCGAGAAATGTGTCAAATCGGGCTGTAATTGTTGAACCGTGGCTGATATCGTCAAGCTCTCGATGCAAATGTGCTATTTGGGTACGATATAGTGCAGAACGACACAATCCGGCGCGAAATCGTGCAAGAAAGTGCGTTTACAGCGTCAAATGAAACAAATCGGGCTGTAATTGTTAAATCGTCACTGATATCGTCAATTCTCGACGGAAATGTACTATATGGGTCCGATATAGTGCAGAACAACACAAACCGGAGCAAAATCGTGCAAGGGAGTGCGTTTTCAGCGAGAAATGTGTCAAATCGTGCTGTAATTGTTAAACCGTCACTGATATCGTCATTTCTCGACGGAAATGTGCAATTTCGGTTCGATATAGTGCAGAACGACACAAACCGGAGCAAAATCGTGCAAGGGAGTGAGTTTTCAGCGAGAAATGTGTCAAATCGGGCTGTGATTGTTAAACCGTCACTGATATCGTCAAACTCTCGACGGAAATGTGCTATTTCGGTCCGATATAGTGCAGAACGATACAAACCGAAGCGAAATCGTGCGAGGGAGTGCGTTTTCAGCGAGAAATGGGCAAATCAGCCGGTAGTTGTTAAACCGACACTGATATCGTCAAACTCTCGACGGAAATGTCCTATTTGTGTCCGATATAGTGCAGAACGAGACAAACCGAAGCTAATCGTGCAAGGAGGTGCGTTTACAGCGAGAAATGGTTCAAATCGGGCTGTAATAGTTGAACCGTCGCTGATATCGTCAAACTCTCGACGGAAATGTGCTATTTGGGTCCGATATGGGTCAGATCGACACAAACCGCAGCAAAATCGTGCAAGGGAGTTCGTTTTCAGCGAGAAATGCACAAATCGGGCTGTAATTGTTAAACCGTCACTGATATCGTCAAACTCTCGAAGGAAATGAGCTATTTGGGTCCGAAATAGTGCAAAACGATACAAACCGGAGCAAAATCGTGCAAGGAGTGCGTTTTCAGCGAGAAATGTGTCAAATCGGGCTGTAATTGTTGAACCGTCGCTGATATCTTCAAACTCTCGACGGAAATGTGCTATTTGGGTACGATACAGTGCAGACCGATACAAACCGGAACAACATCGTGCAAGGGAGTGCGTTTTCAGCGAGAAATGGGTCAAATCGGGCTATAATTGTAAAACCGTCGCTGATATCGTCAAAGCCTCGTCGGTGATGTGCTATTTGGGTGCGATATAATGCAGAACAGCACAAACTGGAGCAAAATCGTGCAAGGGAGTGCGTTTTCAGCGAGAAATGCGCCAAATCGGGCTGTAATTGTTAAACCATCACTGATATCGCCAAACTCTCGAAGGAAATGAGCTATTTGGGTCCGAAATAGTGCAAAACGATACAAACCGGAGCAAAATCGTACACGGGAGTGCGTTTTCAGCGAGAAATGGGTCAAATCGGGCTGTAATTGTTAAACCGTCACTGATATCGTCAAACTCTCGAAGGAAATGAGCTATTTGGGTCCGAAATAGTGCAAAACGACACAAACAGGAGCAAAATCGTACAAGGGAGTGCGTTTTTAGCGAGAAATGTGTCAAATCGGGCTGTAATTCTTAAACCGCCACTGATATCGTCAAACTTCCGACGGAAATGTGCTATTTGGGTGCGATATAGTGCAGAACGACACAAATCGGAGCAAAATCGTGCAAGGAGTGCGATTTCCGCGAGAAATGGGTCAAATCGGCTGTAAATGTTGAACCGTCTCTGATATCGTCAAAACCGTCGACGGAAATGTGCTATCTGGGACCGATATAGGTCATAACGACAAAAGCCGGAGCAAAATCGTACAAGGGAGTGCGTTTTCAGCGAGAAATGCGTGAAATCGGGCTGTAATTGTTAAACCGCCACTGATATCGTCAAACCCTCAAAGGAAATGAGCTATTTGGGTCCGAAATAGTGCAAAACGACACAAACCGGAGCAAAATCGTACAAGGGAGTGCGTTTTTAGCGAGAAATGTGTCAAATCGGGCTGTAATTGATAAACCGTCACTGATATCGTCAAAGTACCGAAGGAAATGTGCTATTTGGGTGCGATATAGTGCAGAACGACACAAATCGGAGCAAAATCGTGCAAGGGAGTGCGATTTCCGCGAGAAATGGGTCAAATCGGGCTGTAAATGTTGAACCGTCTCTGATATCGTCAAACTGTCGACGGAAATGTGCTATTTGGGTCCGATATAGGTCAGAACGACACAACCCGAGCAAAATCGTACAAGGGAGTGCGTTTTCAGCGAGAAATGCGTGAAATCGGGCTGTAATTGTTGAACCGTCGCTGATATCGTCAAACTCTCGACGGAAATGTGCTATTTGGGTCCGAAGTAGTGCAAAACGACACAAACCGGAGCAAAATCGTACAAGGGAATGGGTTTTCAGCGAGAAATGCGTGAGATCGGGCTGTAATTGTTAAACCGCCACTGATATCGTCAAACTCTCGAAAGAAATGAGCTATTTGGGTCCGAAATAGTGCAAACCGACACAAACCGGAGCAAATCGTACAAGGGAGTGCGTTCTCAGTGAGAAATGTGTCAAATCGGGCTGTAATTGTTGAACCGTCGCTGATATCGTCAACGTCTCGACGGAAATGACCTATTTGGGTCCGACACAGTGCAGAACAACACAAACCGGAGCAAAATCCTTGAAGGAAGTGCGTTTACAGCGTCAAATTGAGACAAATCGTGCTGTAATTGCTAAATCGTCACTGATATCGTCAAACTCTCGACGGAAATGTGCTATATGGGTCCGATATAGTGCAGAACGGCCCAAACCGGAGCAAAATCGTGCAAGGGAGTGCGTTTTGAGCGAGAAATGGGTCAAATCGGGCTGTAATTGTTAAACCGTCACTGATATCGTCAAAGTCTCGACGGAAATGTGCTATTTGGGTCCGATATAGTGCAGAACAATACAAACCGGAGCAAGATCGTTCAAGGAAGTGCGTTTACAGCGAGAAATGTGTTAAATCGGGCTGTAATTGTTAAACCGTCGCTGATATCGTCAAACTCTCGACGGAAATGTGCTATTTGTGTCCGAAATAGTGCAGAACGCCACAAACCGCAGCAAAATCGTGCAAGGGAGTGCGTTTTCAGCGAGAAATGGGTCAAATCGGGCTGTAATTGTTAAACCGTCACTGATATCGTCAAACTCTCGACGGAATGTGCTATTTGGGTACGATACAGTGCTCACCGATACGAAACCGGAGCAAAATCGTGCAAGGGAGTGAGTTTTCAGCGAGAGATGGGTCAAATCGGGCTGTTATTGTTAAACCGTCACTGATATCCTCGAAGTCTCGACGTAAATGTGCTATTTGGGTTCGATATAGTGCAGAACAACACAAACCGGAGCAAAATCGTGCAAGGGAGTACGTTTTCAGTGAGAAATGCGTCAAATCGGGCTGTAATTGATAAACCGTCACTGATATCGTCAAAGTACCGAAGGAAATGTGCTATTTGGGTGCGATATAGTGCAGAACGACACAAATCGGAGCAAAATCGTGCAAGGGAGTGCGATTTCCGCGAGAAATGGGTCAAATCGGGCTGTAAATGTTGAACCGTCTCTGATATCGTCAAACTGTCGACGGAAATGTGCTATTTGGGTCCGATATAGGTCAGAACGACACAACCGAGCAAAATCGTACAAGGGAGTGCGTTTTCAGCGAGAAATGCGTGAAATCGGGCTGTAATTGTTGAACCGTCGCTGAT